>NC_036855.1:34740035-34803539 GCF_002910315.2 Salvelinus sp. IW2-2015
CGACTTGCTGCGTGGTGTGGTCTTGCTCTGGCATCCACGGTGATAACATAACGAGACGGCCACGCTGGCTTGACTGTCCTGCCATCTGCCCGCAGCCCAGGGTGCTGCTGGTCTCACAGCTCTCACACTCCATCTGTTTTCTGCTCTTGTGTGTTCAGGGATAACTGCCATGAATTACAGATAACGATAGTTAAGTTCCGACGTTCTCTTAGCAGTGCCAGCCTAAATCTCTATTCCCAACTTCAGCCTGCATGACATGGAAAACATCACCGAGACTGTCTTTCACCCTTGCGACTCCTCATAAATATATGACTCGGCAGGATAAACATTGTCACTCCGCTCAAGGCTGCCTCCTACGCAGCCATTGGCGTAGGGTGTCGATGTATCCCACAGGGCAGTCTGTGACCCTTGATTTGCGAACTCGTCAGACCCTGGGAAACAGGCGTCCGGGTGACATGTAGGTGTTGATTTTAGCGATGCCTATGTCAGACGAGGCAGCGCAGAGAGAAGGGAGAGAGAGAAGGACAGGAGGAGAAGAGGAGAGAGAGAGAGAGAGAAGAGACGAAGGGATGAGAGAGGAGAGAGAGAGAGCACGAGAGGAGAGAGGAGAGAGACGAGATGCGAGGAATGGAGCCAGAGACAATCCCAGACGAGAAGAGAGAGCAGAGGTGACGGAAGGAGAGAGGAGAGAGATGAAGACGAGGATCTGAGAGACGAAAGAGATGAGAGAGAGAGGAGAGAAGAGAGAGGAGAGGAGGAGAGAGACGAGAGACGAGGAGGGATGACTCAGAGACGAGAACCCTTAGAGAGAGAGGAGAGAGAGAGTGGAGAGGGAGAGAGGGAGATGATCCGGAGACGAGAGGAGGAGAGAGAGAGAGACAGAGAACAGAGACAGAGGACAGAACAGAGACAGAGACAGAGACAGAGACCAGGGACAGAGACAGAGAAGAGAGACCTTACCGTCCATGGCTTCCAACAGACAGATGTCGCCTCTATGCCCGTGCTGAAGGACACTGCATTACCCATGATCTAGTTATGAACACACTGGTTCACCATCGCCGAAGTGGACCTACCAGTCCCTCACACCGAGACCACACTCCATCAACCGAGACCACATACAGCCAACGAGCCCACAGCCTAGCACACGAGGTCACTGCCACAGTAGTTACTGTTTAGGTGGCCCAATGACCGTTAAGGTTGGTGTTAGACAGGCGACAGACAGACAGACTAACATCGTGCATGGGTTGAGATGTATTTCTCTGAAAAAGCTGTTGTAGTCCTCCACCTCATAAAAAATGACCAAATTTATTTTTGATTTTTTTTTTTATTTTCACCTTTATTTAACCAGGTAGGCTAGTTGAGAACAGTTCTCATTTGCAAGCGACCTGGCCAAGATAAAGCATAGCAGTGTGACAGACAACACAGAGTTACACATGGAGTAAACAATAAACAGATCAATAACATGGTAGAAAAAAAAAAAGAGAATCTATATACAATGTGTGCAAAAGAGCATGAGGTAGGCAAAAATCAAATAATTACAATTTAGCAGATTAACACATGGAGTGATAAATCAGATGATCATGTGCAAGAAGAGATACTGGTGTGCAAAAGAGCAGAAAAGTAAATAAAATAAAGCAGTATGGGGGGTGAGGTAGGTAAATTGGGTGGGTAGTTTACAGATGGACTATGTACAGCTGCAGCGATCGGTTAGCTGCTCGGATAGCAGATTTTTAAAATTGTTGAGGGAGATAAAAGTCTCCAACTTCAGAGATTTTTGCAATTCGTTCAGTCGCAGGCAGCAGAGAACTGGAAGGAAAGGCGTCCAAATGAGGTTTTGGCTTTAGGGATGATCAGTGAGATACACCTGCTGGAGCGCGTGTTGCAGGTGGGTGTAGCCATCCTGACCAGTGAACTGAGATAAGGCGGCACCTTACCTAGCATAGCCTTGTAGATGACCTGGAGCCAGTGGGTCTGACGACGAACAGTAGCGAGGGCCAGCCGACTAGGGCATACAGGTCGCAGTGGTGGGTCGTATAAGGTGCTTTAGTAACAAAACGAATGGCACTGTGATAAACTGCATCCAGTTTGCTGAGTAGAGTATTGGAAGCTATTTTGTAGATGACATCGCCGAAGTCGAGGATCGGTAGGATAGTCAGTTTTACTAGGGTAAGTTTGGCGGCGTGAGTGAAGGAGGCTTTGTTGCGGAATAGAAAGCCGATTCTTTGCTTTGATTTTGATTGGAGAGTGTTTGATATGAGTCTGGAAGGAGAGTTTCAAGTCTAGCCAGACACCTAGGTACTTATAGATGTCCACATATTCTTAGGTCGGAACCGTCCAGGTGGTGGTGAGTGCGATCGGCGGTGCGGGTGCAGGCAGCGACGGTTTGAAAGCATGCATTTGTTTTTACTAGGTTTAAGAGCAGTTGGAGGGCCACGGAAGGAGTGTTGTATGGCATTGAAGCTCGTTTGGAGGTTAGATAGTACAGTGTCCAAGGAAGGGCCGGAAGTATATAGAATGGTGTCGTCTGCGTAGAGGTGGATCAGGGAATCGCCCGCAGCAAGAGCAACATCATTGATGTATACGAGAGAAAGAGTCGGCCCGAGAATTGAACCCTGTGGTACCCCATAGGACTGCCAGAGGACCGGACAAGCCCTCCGATTGACACACTGAAACTCTGTCTGCAAAGTAGTTGGTGAACCAGGCAAGGCAGTCATTAGAAAACCGAGGCTACTGAGTCTGCCGATAAGAATATGGTGATTGACAGAGTCGAAAGCCTTGGCCAGGTCGATGAAGACGGCTTGCACAGTAATGGCTTTTTCGATGGCGGTTATGTATACGTTTAGTCGATGCTGGCTGAGGTGCACCCATGACCGGCTCGGAAACCGGATTGCACAGCGGGGTATGTGGATTCGAGATGGTCAGTGATCGTTTGTTGACTTGGCTTTCGGAACCTTAGATAGGCAGGGCAGGATGGATATAGGTCTGTAACAGTTGTGGTCCAGGGTGTCTCCCCCTTTGAAGAGGGGGATGACCGCGGCAGCTTTCCAATCCTTGGGGATCTCCAGATGATACGAAGGAGAGGTTGAACAGGCTGGTGATAGGGGGTGCGACAATGCGGCGGACAGTTTCAGAAATAGGGGGTCCAGATTGTCAAGCCCAGCTGATTTGATGGGTCCAGGTTTTCCAGCTCTTTCAGAACATCTGCTATCTGGATTTGGGTAAAGGAGAAGCTGGGGAGGCTTGGGCGAGTAGCAGCGGAGGGGGCGGTTGGCCAAGGTTGGAGTCGCCAGGAGGAAGGCATGGCCAGCCATTGAGAAATGCTTGTTGAAGTCTTCGATTATCACGGATTTATCGGTGTGACCGTTTACCTAGCCTCAGTGCAGTGGGCAGCTGGGAGGAGGTGCTCTTGTTCTCCATGACCTTGGCTTTACAGTATCCCAGTTTTGGAGTTAGAGCTACAGGATGCACAATTTCTGCTTGAAAAAGCTGGCCTTTTCTTCTGACCTGACTGCGTGTATTGGTTCCTGATCTCCTGAACAGTTGCATATCCGCGGGGCTCTTCGATGCTATTGCAGTTCGCCACAGGATGTTTTTGTGGCTGGTAGGGCAGTCAGGTCTGGAGTGAACCAGGGGTATCTGTTCTTGGTTCTGCATTTTTTGAACGGAGCATGCTTGTCTAATATGGTGAGGAAGTAACATTTAAAGAATGACCAGGCATCCTCACTGACGGGATGAGGTATCCTCCAGGGAACCCGGGCCAGGTCGATTAGAAAGGCCTGCTCGCAGAAGTGTTTTAGGGAGCGTTTGACAGTGATGAGGGTGGTCGTTTGCGCGGGACCGTGGCGATACAGGCTGAGCGCGTCGACCTCAGCTGACGTCTTGCATCTAGACAGACAGCGAGCCCGGCCCTCCCTCTTCGGAGGGACAGCCGCCTCCCCTTTCCGGTCAGCCTCCCCTGTTTTGCCCCCCCTGCCGCCTCTCTTACGCACGTTTCACGCGCTCCGCCCCCCTGCTCGCTGCGCGCGTTCTTCTGCCCGCGTCGTAAGAGACTTCGCCGCCCCTCCCTCTCTGCTGCTCTCCCCGTCGCCTCGCGCCCCCCCGCCGTCTTAAGCACCCTCGTCTCTCGCTCATCCTCACGACACATCTGAAGCCTCTCCCCCTGTGTGCCCGGGCAGCCCCATCTCACTCTCACAGATCTGGTGCTCTCAGGGACCACCGTGGAGCTGCGCTCATACGGCACGCGCTCCCGCCCCCTCCCCCCCCCCCCCCCCGGTCAGCCCGCCGCCCGCCCCCCTCCCTCCACCCCCCGGCTCCCGTCGCCGCTCTCTCTTCTGGAGGCATCTCTCTCTCTAACTCTCGCCGTCTCCGCACCGTCTCGCGCGCCCCGACCTGGCCCGCCTCTCTCCGACCTTTCTGTCGCGCTCCTATCTCTCCCGTCACGCCTCCTCCCACCTCCTCCCCTTTCTGCGTTCCTATCTCCCCGGCCCGCTGCCTCCTCTTCTCTCTGGGTTATGGAAGTGTCCCTCCTCTCCGTCCCCCTTCTCCCTAGCCCTTGCGGACCACCTCCCGGCCTAGGCGACCCTCCGTTGGCAGAGTGTGCGTAAAGCGCTGAGTGTTATGGCAAATCGTGTTAGCGAGGCGCTTTGATGTTGACCTCAGCATGGAGTCTCACATGGCTTTTTCGATTCACAGGAGTCACTACTAAATGAGTTTGGCTCGGGTACATTGCAGTGGCCTTGGGTTACCCTCACTCACCCGGGAATCAGGCTGAGGCCGTAGTCGGATGACGGGTTCGGACTAAAGGCTATCCTATGCTTTATCTTGGCCAGGTCGCAGTTGCAAATGAGAACTTGTTCTCAACTAGCCTACCTGGTTAAATAAAGGTGAAATAAAATAAAATAAAAAAACTTGCAGGGATGGGCACTCTCAAATGTCTTAATTATAGGCTACCCCGACTTTCTCTGTTTCCTATTTCTATCATGTTAAATATGACCCACTATCAGTATCGATCTGTTTCCTATTTCTATCATGTTAAATATGACCCACTATCAGTATCGATCTGTTTCCTATTTCTATCATGTTAAATATGATCCACTATCAGTATCGACAGTCACTAGGCCTAATAACCACACATATTCAACAGCCAATTTACTGTTGGTTCCCTTCAGTTGGTAGTCTTTAGCCTACATTATCATTCCATTTAATTACATTGTTTTGTTTACCTTCATTTGCTGAGGATCACATGTAGGCTAATTAAATCGTTATGGAGTGGAGCGCAAACCAAGCCGTAACAGTTTGACCCCGACCCATTGGCGCAATAATGGTTAGTGCAGGCAATAGATGATGGTATAGCCTACTATTTTACACTATTTCCCCTATTATAATTCGATGTACACTAAACTTCCAACATTACCATGGGTTGATGAGCTGAATGTGGCAAACCACCGTTTTCTTTATTTCGTGCTTTAAGGCTCTACAAACAATTTTTTAATGATTCATAAATACTTTCCTAAACCTAAATGATCTACAAGATCAGGGTATTTTTAAATCTCCCAATTGGTGCTGAAACAGAGACGAATAGGCATATGTTTAGATGGCTTTCTTTCATTGATCCCTAATATTCTGAACCCGTTCTCTCGATATAGTCTGTTGACAAAATTCAAACTAAAAAGGTACACCGTATTTAAAGGGATGGTTTACGATAAATGTACTGAAAACCCTATTAGATGAAAACTCCACGAGAAAATCTGTTGACCAGATTGGCAAGTGGGAGGGTTTTTGGCAGTTGAATGTAATTTATTCAGAGCGCGCAAGGTAGCCACAGCTGCGGAGTGCGATACACGACTGAATAAGGTAAGTGTTAATACAAAATACTGAGAAGTGCGTAGGAAAGGCACGTATAGGAAAGACGTACATTTCCTAAGTCTGAATCGGCCCCTATGAGCACGGTAAGTTTGAGTGCCAACCTTGTCGAGGAACCAGTCAGGGCGACTCCCAGAGCCGTCGATGCGAACCCTGATCTTCTTCAGAGGAGCGATGTCATCTATCTCCAGGTTAAACGTGTCCTCTTGACCTCTCTCAAACCTGTGGAGGAAGACATGGCTAGATAAGGACAAGGGCTCCAATGGTTCGAATAATCGTGTCCAAGAAAAACTAGCCTCTTAAACTCTGACCCCCTCTGGTGGCATTTTCTAAACGATGCATAATACTGTATACTACCCTCACAAAGTACATTTCAGTTTCAAAACTGTAAGTCCTACAAACACATACTGTTAGAAAGGTAAGGACTGTGGGATTCTGATAAAAGTGTCAGAAACAATGTGACAAAATAAGATTTTTTTTGTACAGTGCCCCCCAATTGTCCCCATGTTGGAGAATAAGAGATTTGAAAGTCTAGGTTTGAAATAAAACATGTCATCAATTACTGTTCCAGAAGTATTTTTTTTTATATAAAGAAAATACATTTGTCAGTTCTTTTGGCCTCGAAACATGCGCAAATTCCCATAGGAACACAGCCATTTTAAAAGTGCAGGGCTTGTGCAACGTGCCATGCCTTCATTTATCATCTTATAGGAATGATATACATATGAGGAGAGAGCTGAAGTCTCTATCCATTCATTGCTATAAATACATCCCCTGTCTGATTCCCAGTTCGTCCACTAGATCGCAGTAGAAGATCACATGACATCTCTTGGCCACTTGAAACCAGTTGCGTCTAGTTTGGGTAGTGAGTCACTGTGCTAAAATGGCTGAACGGAATTTCAAGCCTGACATCTTAAAATGACCTTGGCAATCAAGGCTTTCAAGTTTGTGTTGTTGAAGTAAGACACAGACATGTGAGGAACCTTAAAACGTATTTTCCCATTCACGTTTCCTATTGTAAACGATGAGCTAGATCAACGGCGCATGTGGAGGATGCATACAAGGAAATGTGGATGGAGAAGGAAATGCGTTGCTTTACAATGACTACCAGGGTGTACCCTTTCCATGCATACTAAATGTTTGTACTTTTGGTGACTTGACCTACATTGCATACTCCATGAATATGACCATAGCGTATTATTTATGGTCTTTATGTGAGCCGGTGAAAAAACTTGCCGGCCAAGTCCATGGCCCAAAACAACTGTTTAACAGGCTAGGGTAGGGTACCCCATAATATCATCACATGGACATCCCCCGATGTTGGCCCCCTAATGTTGGTACAGCCCAATACAAGTCAACCCAGTCAACACCAGAGTCATTCTATTGAATGACAGTGTGATGTCACCTGTCCTCATTCTTGGGCAGCAGCATCTCCTCTGTGCTCCCATTGGCTCCAAACACAGACAGGAAGATGTTGGTGTCCGTCCCTGCATCCTGGGTGTCGCCTGTGATGACCGTGGCCACATAGATGATCTGGAGGGGAAACAAACATGTGTCCTGTATTTAAGCCCCATTGAGATAGCAGAATCTCTTTCAAGGAAGCCCTCACCACGAAGGAGCATCCCAAGCACAGGTATGTATATATGCATATAAACATCCATTCACATTGAAAATACCTCTCTGTCACATAGTGGTATTCAGTGTGTTATTGTCCCAACAAACTTACCTTCCGGACGATATTGATACTGTTGGCATCTAGTACATTGAACAGTCTGCCGGTGAGACCGTCGCCTCTGTCCTTGGCCAACCAGCACTTACACTGGAAGATGTACTTGATGCCTTTGGTTGGCACAGCAACCGACAGCTCGTCCACCAACCAGCAGCTCTCTGGGGTTGCCCCATTATGACCCAGCTGGAGGGGGGAGAGAAAGAGCAAGAGGGAGAGAAAAATATAGGAAGCGAGGAAGAGAGAGAGGTAGAGGCAACCACAAAAGCTGGTACCCTATTAAAATCAAATATCAACCTTATTCTTAGCTTAATCCTAACCCTACATGGGTAATGAACAGCTTCCATTCTAGCTTGACAAGCCTAGTGAGTAGCGTCCTCATCCTTACCTCCACCCTCTTGATCTCTCCCACGTCAGTTCCGTAACACTGGAAGTTCTCCATGGTCCCAGCAGCGAAGCTCTTCTTCCCCTCAGGCAGGTCCAGCCACAGACGCTCCGTCTCAATGTCATTGGGTCCCATGACGATGACATAAACCCTGGCTGTGGTGCTGGCGTCAGGGTCCATAGCAGTAGACACGGTGAAGTGGTAGGGGATGACTGGCCAGCAGGAAGGAAAGAGAACACCCACACAGTGTTTACATGCTCCCAGAGTTTAATGAAGCAACGTTGCAAACAATGTGCTCGCTTACCTGGACCCTCCTCTACGACCGCCTTCTTCTTCTTCTTCTTGTTTGCATTTCTGTCCAGCCCTATCTTGGCCTGGGTGCTCTTCTTGTTTGGATCAACGTTCCTCTCACCCTCATAATCCTGGGAAGTGCCAAAACAATCCACTAAAGAACATCACAATGATGCCAACAGTTATGATGAGACTAGAATAGTGCCAGAAGCTCTGGGATATTGCTTGGTGGGGGGGGGGGGGGGGGCTTTACATTTCCGCCTGTGAAAAAGTCTAATATAAACCCTGCTACTGTACCTTGATGTAGAAGGTTCTCTCGATGCGTTTGTCCTCCTTCTTCTTGGAAAGCCAACGCTCACACAGGAACATATATACCTCCTCTGTTTCCATGTCCAACACCTCTACCTGGTCCAGGTACCAGTCCGCCCCCATAAATTCGGAGTTGTCGTGGCGGATATGGATCTTAAACACTTGGCCAAGATCCACCGCCTCGATGGAGAACTTATCCACCTGGGAGAGAGAAGAAGAAAGGACCCCATGTAGTGAAGTAAAATTAACCGGTCTGCTCTTAGTGACTACGATGGACTGAGAGAGGCTTGAGGGAATTAGGGACCAGTCCTCCATTACATTAATTAGTTACCATTAATACACAGTGTTAGTATCCCATGGAACTACATGGTAAACTACACTGAACAAAAATATAAACGGAACATGCAACAATTTCTAAGATTTTACTGAGTTACAGTTCACATAATGAAATCAATTGATTTAAATACATGAATTAAGCCCTAATCTATGGATTTCACATGACTGGGAATAAAGATATGCATTTGTTGGTTACAGATATCTTCAAAAAAAGGTAGGGGCGTGGATCAGAAAACCAGTCAGTATCTGGTGTGACCACCATTTGCTTTATGCAGCGAGACACATCTCTTTCGCATAAAGTTGATCAGGCTGTTGATAGTGGGCTTCGGAATGTTGTCCCCCTCCTCTTGAATGGCTGTGCGAAGTTGCTGGATATTGGTGGGAACTGGAACACACTGTCGTACACGTCGATCCAGAGCATCCCAAACATGCTCAATGGGTGAAATGTCTGGTGAGTATGCAGGCCATGGAAGAACTGGGACATTTTCAGCTTCCAGGAATTGTGTACATGATGTTTGCCATCTACCTGGTACAGTTGAAACCAGGATTAATCCGTGAAGAGCATACTTCTCCAGCGTGCCAGCGGCCATCAAAGGTGAGCATTTTCCCACTGAAGTCGGTTACGACGCCAAACTGCAGTCAGGTCAAGACCATGGTGAGGACGACGAGTTTGCAGATGAGCTTCCCTGAGATGGTTTCTGACAGTTTGCGCAGAAATTCTTCAGTTGTGCAAATCCACAGTTTCATCAGCTGTTTGGGTGGCTGGTCTCAGATGATCCCGCTGGTGAAGAAACGGGATGTGGAGGTCCTGGGCTGACGTGGTTACACGTGGTCTGCGGTTGTGAGGCCAGTTGGACAAACTGCCAAATTCTCTAAAACGACATTGGAGGCGGCTTATGGTAGAGAAATGAACATTAAATTATCTGGCAACAGCTCTGGTGGACGTTCCTGCAGTCAGCATGCCAATTGCACACTCCCCCAAAACTTGACACATCTGTTGCATTGTGTTGTGTGACAAAACTACACATTTCTGAGTGGCCTTTTATTGTCCCCAGCACAAGGTGCACCTGTGTAATGATCATACTGTTTAATCAGCTCCTTGATATGCCACACCTGTCAGGTGGATGGATTATCTTGGCCAAGGAGAAATGCTCACTAACAGGGATGTAATGAAATTTGTGCACAACATTTGAGATAAATAAGCTTTTTGTGCATTTGGAAAACTCTGGGATCTTTTATTTCTCATGAAACATGGGACCAACACTTTACATGTTGCGTTTATATTTTTGTTCAGTATATATGGTATCTTTGCAACTTAATGTAAAGTGTTACCAAATAATAACACACATACTGCCCCTCTTTCAAACTTGTTGCTGTTGCTCTCAGACTTGCTGAGTTTGCGTTCCCCCGTGTCTCCCAGGTCTCCGTAGATGGTGAGAAACACTTTGGCGTCGGTCCCTCCTCTGTACATGTCACCCGTTCTCACAGACACCTTATAGGTGTGAGCTGGAGAACATTAAAGGCAGTCATTAATGTAAATTCAATGTAACAGAACAGGAGGGAGGATATCTCTCATATGACCATGTATAGGCAGCTAGGGACCTACTTTCAAGGGCATCCTCCACCTCCATCTCTGTGTGTTTCAGTTTCCCTTCCTTCAGCAGTTTCTCTGTGATAATATCAGAGGGAACGAGCTCTCTCACCGTCTCCCCATCGTCATCTGACTTGGCCAACCAGCGCTCACACGGTAAGATGGTCGTCTCCGAACCCTGAGGGCAGCCATGTTGGAAGGGTTTTGATTAGTTTAAAGGATTATACTTTCATTATCTGATTGGACGGAATAGATGAACACAATGGGGTGAAGATTACTGTAGGTGACGCTATTGCCAAACCTCACTCTCCTGTCATCTCAGAGATGAGAAGCAGAGAGAGTGAATGGGACAAAGTTTTTTAAAATAAGACACAGCCCATTCATGAGTGAACGAGGACAGAGGAGAAGGAACGAGGACAGGGGAGAAGGAATGAGACACGGTTCTTCAGTACCTTTCCCTTCCTGAGTAGGCGTCTGATCTCCACTCTGTCAAGGTGCCAGCCGGGGTTGGTGCCCCTGTTGTCGTGGCCAATACGGATCTTCTCAATGACATCACCCACATCCTCCAACTACAGGCACATACAGTACCGGTCAAAAGTTTGGACACACCTACTCATTCCAGGATTTTTCTTTATTTTCACTATTTTCTACATTGATGAATCATAGTGAAGACATCAAAACTATGAAATAACACATCTTGAATCATGTAGTAACCAAAATAGTGTTAAACAAATCAAAAGATATTTAATATCAAAGTAGCCACCCTTTGCCTTGACGACAGCTTTGCACACGATTGGCATTCTCTCAACCACCTACAAGAGGCAGTCACCTGGAATGCATTTCAATTAACAGGTGTGCCTTATTAAAAGTTAATTAGTGGAATTTCTTTCCTTCTTAATGCGTTTGAGCCAATCAGTGTTGTTGTGACAAGGTAGGGGTGGTATGCAGAAGATAGCCCTATTTGGTAAAAGACCATGTCCATATTATGGCAGGAACAGCTCAAATAAGCAAAGAGAAACGACAGTCCATCATTACTTTAAGACCTTAAGGCCAGTCAATGTGGAACATTTCAAGAACTTTGAAAGTTTCTTCAAGTCCAGCCGCAAAAAACATCAAGCGCTAACTGGCTCTCATGAGGACCTCCACAGGAAGACCCAGAGTTACCTCTGCTGCAGAGGATAAGTTCATTAGAGTTACCAGCCTCAGAAATTGCATCCCAAATAAATAATTCACAGAGTTCAAGTAAAAGACATCTCAACATCAACTGTTCAGAGAAAACTGAGTGAATCTGGCCTTCATAGTTGAACTGCTGCAAAGAAACCACTACTAAAGGACACCAATATTAATAAGAGACTTTCTTGGGCCAAGAAACATGAGAAATGTCTGTCCTTTGGTCTGATGAGTCCAAATGTGAGATTTTTGGTTCCAACCGCCGTGTCTTTGTGAGAGGCAGAGTAGGTGAACGGATGATTTCCGCATGTGTGGTTCCCACCGTGAAGCATGGAGGAGGATGTGTGATGATGTAGGGTTGCTTTGCTGGTGACACTGTCTGTGATTTTTTTTAAATTCAAGGCACACTTAACCAGCATGGCTACCACAGCATTCTGCAGCAATACGCCATCACATCTAGTTTGCGCTCAATGGGACTATCATTTGTTTTTCAACAGGACAATGACCCAACACACCTCCAGGCTGTGTAAGGGCTATTTGACCAAGGAGTGATGGAGTGCTGCATCAGATGACCTGGCCTCCACAATCACCCGACTTCAACCCAATTGAGATGGTTTGGAATGAGTTGGACTGCAGAGTGAAGGAAAAGCCGCCAACAAGTGCTCAGCATATGTGGGAACTCCTTCAAGACTGTTGAAAAAGCATTCCAGGTGAAGCTGGTTGAGAGAATGCCAAGCGCGCGCAAAGCTGTCATCAAGGCAAAGGGTGGCTACTTTGAAGAATCTAAAATCTAAAATATATTTTGATTTGTTTAACACTTTTTTTGTTACTACATGATTCCATATGTGTTATTTCATAGTTCTGATGTCTTCACTGTTATTCTACAATGTAGAAAATAGTAAAAAAAATAAAGAAAAACCCTTGAATTAGTAGGTATGTCCAAACTTTTGACTGGTACTGTATATCAGATAGCACATTAGATCAAATGCCCTCCACTTTTACATTTCCTTGGCATATACTGTATGTAAACACTTATTATCTCAAATGTAAAAGTATATCATTTGTATGGTTTAAGACAGGAACAGTCATATACGCTCGCACACACACCTCCACGATAAACATATCCTCAGCTCCTCTCTCGAAGAACAGCCTTCTCTCTCTCTTGTTGACACACAGGTGTTTCTGCTGGGTGCAGAGGCCCTTCCAGCCGTAGAGAACTATAAACACATCTGCATCTGTCCCAGCACCAAACACATCACTTGTGTACATCTTGATCTCATAGGGGACAACTGAAAAGTGAAATGAGATGGTTTGATGTCACTATGACAGATCAGTAGTCACCGACCCCAGTCCTAAAGTGTCACAGCTACAGAGCATAGGGCTTATTCATCTCCTCCTGGTGAACAGTGGATTAGTTGAATACTGTAGGTTATTTAGTGCTTGGCACTGGAACAACAGGCTGCACACCCAAGCAAACAATTCTTGACAGCAAAGTACATTGTAAGGATCCCTGGAAAGTGTTGTAAAAACATAGTATCATACTCCATACCTGTTTAAATGTTAAAGAGCATGACTTACATGGCACGTAGAGTTCAGTCTGGAGCTCGTTGGGGTACAGGTCTCTCACTATGGCACCATCATCCTCTCCGTTATCTAGCCAACGGCCACATGGGAAACGGAGTCTCTGGCCCTGAGAGGGGGCGTCGATCTCCACCCAGTCCAGAAACCAACCAGGAGAGCCACCTTGGCACCAGACACAGACACAGTGGTCATGAGGTCAGGGGTTTCATAGGGATGTTTGTATTCTTTTCAACTTTGTTAATTGGTGGATATGAGTGGAAGGATGAACCCGTGGTCTCACCTGAGTTGTCATGGCCGATGCGTAGCTTTTCCAGCTCTCCCAGGTCCACAGCCTCCACAGTGAATTCATCCACCATGCCCTGCTCAAACTTGTTCTTATGGGTCTTACACGCCTTCAGGTTGATTATCCCTGGAATAGACACAGTCATGAGTTTAGGGATAGGAATATTAGTAGTTCACAAACATGTTTACATTTTGACCCATGTAATGCCTTTTTGAAAAATGCATTTAAATTAGCTATAACCACCCACCCCCCCCAAAAAACTAAGATAAAAAATAATAATAATAACACTGGCCCACATTATAATGCCACTATAATGGAACTTGTACTGTATTTCATAGCACCTGTATCATCTTTTTCTCCATAAAGGATAGCAAACACATTGGCATCCGTTCCAGCATGTTTCTTCTCTCCTGTCTTAATTTTCAGGGTTAGGGTTGTGGACATAGCTGTAAGAAAACAAGCAAACATAACAAGAGAGCGATCTGTTATTGACTGTTCATAATACTGTTATTAAAGTTATTATAGACACTAATAAATATGAATCATCAAAACAACTTTCATGTTAACCAATGAGGAGTTGTCAACAGCAGAAACACCCACACTGGTCGAGGCTCTTACCTTTCTGCTCAAGCCCCAGGGTGGCTGCACCTGTCCCTTCCTCATCATCGTCCCTCTTCATGAAGGCCTCATCCACGGGCACCAGCTCCCTGGCGATCTGTCCATCATCCTCATCCACCGCCAGCCAACGGTTACATGGGAAGTAGTATCTGTGTCAAGACAGATACTTAACATTACTTGCGTAACTCCAGTTCTATGATAATAGAGTGAGGTGTCTCTTGTGAGAATTTGCTTGATAGCTAATTCACTACGGAAGAATCCAATCAGACAACGTCTCTCACAGACAGAGGTCGAATGGCCAATGAGGGGAGCCCCTCTCTGATTATAAGTGGCCACGCGCCCGCCCTCTTGTCATTCTCACTCTCTTCCTTGCAAAGATCACTACACTCTCTAAGCTCTCCTCAGCACGACTGAATCTGTTTGAATCTGCTCGGTTGTAGCTAGCGTCACATGGCTAGCTACTGAGACTTGTTTAGAGCACGCCGCAAGGCTTCGCTAACCCGGCTAGCTAACCACCACTAACTCTTCCTATCTGCTCAGACAGTATAATTGTTAGCTTTTCTCTCTGGTTTAGTTCAACTGTCACGTTCTGACCATAGTTCTTGTGTGTTGTGCTTGTTTAATGTTGGTCAGGACGTGAGCTGGGTGGGCATTCTATGTTGTGTGTCTAGTTTGTCTGTTTCTATGTTTGGCCTAATATGGTTCTCAATCAGAGGCAGATGGTAATCGTTGTCCCTGATTGAGAATCATATATAGGTGGCTTGTTTTGTGTTGGGATTTTGTGGGTGGTTGTTTCCTGTCTCTGTGTTTTCTCTGCACCAGCTAGGACTGTATTGGTTTGCCACATTTTTGTTATTTTGTAATTGTTAAGTGTTCACTGTTTATCATTATTAAATATGTTGGGCACCAACTACGCTGCGTCTTGGTCCGATCCCTGCTATACCTCCTCTTCAGACAAAGAGGAGGAAGGCTGCCGTTACATCAACGTACGTTTACTCTTAGCCTTGACTAGACCGACCAACCCAGCTTCACAGCTGGACGGTCAAGACAGGCTCTTTGTTCGCCAAAGGACTATGCTACACAACACTTTTCTTTGGCTAACATTGTGTTAACTAGCTAGGCTATTAACCAAGAGGCGTACGCTAGCTAGCTTATGCTTTGCCCGAGTACACAACCTTTGTGTTCTTTCTCGTGGCAAGGAACCCGCAACCCCTTCACAGGGTGAACCGAGCAGGGCTCCTGCCCCAGCACCCGCACACCTGTGTCCATGTGGGGCCATAATAGTAGGCAAGGATACACACTCCTCGCGTATCGCCTGCTTGGGGGTGAACCTGAGTCCTGCGTGCATTGTAGGGAGTTGCCGAGAACCGGCCTCAAACGGAGACTGCACAGAGCAGGCCCTCCACAATACCCATCACAGCGAGGAGGCGGCCCCACAACCCCAATTCCATCACTTCTGGGCCGAGGTAATGGATTGATTCCCCGCAGACCTTCAGCTGCTGTTTGACGACCTAGCAGCTCGTTTTCGATGAGAAAGATGGCTACAACATTAGCTGTCTCTTCCCCGACAAGGAAGAAGGGGACGAGGAAGCCCAATCCCTAGGTTCAAGGCTCTCCAACGCCCTGAGCAGAGCATCTTCGCCAGATCAGAAAAACAGGCGTATCGATGTCTACAGGCGGGAAGTGGCCAAGCTCAATATTGTAGTGCCTGTGCCTATGGGGGCAGTGACGCTAAAAGGGACTGTTTTGATGGGGAGAGACGAAGGTGACGTATGTAACCACGGTTATGTGAGCTATATGGATCACTCCAATATATTGGTATCATTCTGCAGCGGAGGGATACATCCAAGGTGAGGATTTACAGATTTACTCCCGTGAAGACCTGTGTCACGGCTGGGGTCCGCCCCTATATATAGACCCCATGGCCGCGACACACGTTCTCTACATAATTTTTGAGGCGCCTCTAGCACCGTAGAGGATTTGAGTGATTCATATAGCTCACATAACCGTGGTTACATACGTAACCTTCGTCTCTCCCCATCAAAACAGTCCCTTTTAGCGTCGCTGCCCCCATAGGCACAGGCCTATGGAAAAACAGACGCAGGGGCCGTCAATGTGGAAAGGGGATCCCAGCACAGTCCCCAGAAGGGGAGGCGACGCCCCGGACTGCTGAACCAACCGCCGAGGGAGGTAACATATTTACCTGAAAGTACCTAGCAAAGGTGCAAGAGGAAGCCCAGCTGGCCGCAGCACAGAAATCAGTGAGGGGCACTCCTCTCAGTAGAGCCCAGGACGCAGACACACCTCGTGTTGAATGTGCCACCACAGATCCCAGCACTGGCCTGCCAGCCAAGCAGTATGCTGTCGTAATTGTGTCCACGATCCAGTGAGAGAGCCTCTTCTTTGATAGCCCAGCCCACAGGGCTCTCTCACCATAGTAGACAAAGAGCTGGTATGTTGTTCTCACTGACTGTGTCCGCTCCGCATAGGCAGCCAGTGCCCGCACAGGGCACAGCATGCCGGAGGAAGGCCCAGACTCTCCCGCCACTGCCGAGGGGTCGCAACCAGACAGGATAAAAGGGATGTTCACATGCATGTCTGACAGAACCTTCGGGAAGAATGAAGGGTTGGGTGGAGAGATATACTCCTCCCACCCTCTTCATGGAAGTAATCGCTACCAAGAAAGCGCAACCTCAATACCAGTGCACCAATTGCAGAACAACCGCCAGCGCAACTGGTATGCCGCAGTTGTAGCCTGTACCCTTGCTCGCTGCACGGTGTTCATTACGCCTTCCTTTAGTCCTAACATTGACCATTGGTGCCGTTCAGCGGCCAAGCACACAGACTGAGGCGGTGCGGTCTCGGATGCCACAGAGTTCCCCCGGACTGAAACAGCAGGTCGGGTCTCAGGGGCAGTTGCCAAGGTGTCAAAGACAACAGGGACAGAAGGCTAAACCAGGATCGTCTGGGCAAGTATGGGGCCACCAGCAGCAGACGATGCTCCGCCATCCTGGTCCTGTCCAGCACGCCTGGATCAGGGGAAAAGGGAGAATGCCTAAAGCTCCAGCCCTGGCCAATCGTGAGCCAGAACATCCAAGCCCAGAGGCCCTGGTGGCTCCAACATGTCCAAACAGGTCCACCTGCGCCCTCCCGAACTTGTCCCACAGATGCTGCACCACCTGGGGATGTAGGCTCCAGCCCCAAGGTGGCGGGCCCTCCCTCAAGAGCATATCTGCTGACACATTCAGGATGCCAGGTACGTGCGAGACACTAGATGTCCCTGAGCCCAGAGAAGAAGCTCCAGTGCCATAAGATGGAGGTAGTGGGACCTCAGTCCACCCTGATGGTTGATGTAAGCCACCACTGTGGTGTTTTCCGATCTCACCAGGACATGTCTTTCCTTCAGATGAGGAAGGAAAGATGGCAAGGCCGGCAGTACAGCTCGGAGCTCTAGTGTATTGATGTGCCTGCCGCTCCAAGGGGGTAGCCAACAGCCGCTGGCCGACCTGCCCTTGGTCACACCCCCCCAGCCAATCTGGGAGACGTGTGTGCTGACCAGCTCCCGGCTGCACATCCTCAGCATCTCCACCCCACCTGAGAGAAAGGAGCGACAGAGCCACCTCAACAATGTCCTGAGGCACTGTGCGGTCACCCACAGCTGGCGGTGACGGTGGCGCTTCGGGTGCAGCCGGTGGGAGTTGAACCACCGTTGAAGAGGCCGGAGATGGAGCAAGCCCAACAGGCGTTGTCAGGTCAGGGCGGATAACACCCACCCCTGCCGAAAGTGGTTGAGCTAAGATAAGATAGCCTGAATCCTTCTGTTGGGCAGGCGCGCTCTCATGAGGACTGAGTCCAGTTCCATGCCAATGAAGGCTACATTCTGGGTGGGCATCAGACGACTCATGTCGTTTACAGTAATGCCTAGCCCGACCGATGTGGGTCAGGAGCATGTCTCTGTCTGACAGGACCTGGGTCCTGGTCGGAGCACAAATCAGCCAATCGTCCAGGTAATTTAGGATCATCAAATCCTCAGGACGTGAGAGGTGCCAGGACAGTGTCCATGCACTTTGTGAAAGTGCGGGGTGCCAAGGAGAGGCCGAAGGGAAGAACCATGAATACGTAAGCCGTCCCTTCGAAAGCGAATCGGAGGTACTGCCAATGAGCTGGGTGAACAGGAACATGGAATTACGCAACCCTCAGGTGCAGCATCACAAACCACCGGTCCCTGGACGGCCTGCAACACGCGGGCCGGGGACAGCACATAGAACCTCAGTACCTTCTTCAAGTACCCATCGAGGTTGCGGATGTCCAGAATCGCTCGCAACCCTCCGTCTCTTTCTGGGACCGCAAAATAAGTGGAGTAGAACCCACCTAGCCGTTCTGATGTCTCGATCATGTGGATGACACCCTTGTCCAGGAGTGAGGAGATCTCCAGCCGCAGGGTTTTCTTCTTCAGGGGGTAGGCCACCGTGGTGACACAAAGGCCCCTGAAGGACGGGAGCCAGCACCGGAATTGGAGTCGGTACCCCTCGGGCATTGTGGACAACACCCAAGGGGACTCCACACCCTCCTCCCACTTTGCCCTTTGAAGCCGGGCGAAGCAGCCAAGGCCGGGGAGAGGTGTGTCAGGGGTCCTGCTGGGGACCGCCTCTCCTCTGGCGCCCCGAGCGCCTGGGTCCCTATGGTGGTGACGGTTGACAGGTTGTTGCTCCACCGCACGCTGTGCACCTCCCCGCTGTTGTCCCTCAGCGCGAGGCGATGGGGCAGGAGAAGGACCCCACCGTTGTTCGGGTGCAGGTGGGTGGCGACGGTCCGTCTGCCTTGAACCTGGGGCCTGAGGAGGCGGCATGAACCGTCTCAGGGTCTCCCGGTCCCTACGAACCTTATCGGTCTGCTCCAGAATGTCATCAACCCCTGGGCCAAACGTCAGCCCTAGGGTGATGGGGAGAGTGGCAAATGTGCTCTGGTGAGTGGCAAATGTGCTCTGGATAGCAGCTGGCAGACGAGACTGGGCCATCCAGAGATGGTGCCAGGAGGTAACCACCTGTGCCATGGCCCGTCCGTTGGCGCAGGCCACATCCCTCTGAAGCAGGGAAAGCAGGCGAGACACTACATCCCTTCCCGGAGGCGGTCCTCTGTGTCCTCCTGCAGCCAAGGCAACAGAGTCTGCAGGTAGGCCTGCAGCAGCATGGCCGGGTTGGTAAGGGGGCCAAGAGAGCAGAGGGACCCATATGTGGCTTTCAAGTCTGCATCAAAGACTCTGGGAGGTTGCGGCTCCAGTAGCGGGATCCACCCTATAATCTCTCCTGGCAGCTATCATGGTGTCCATGGTCGGGTACTCCCGGAGACTGAGTGACTCTGCGCCCGCAACAAACTCCATGGTCCAGTCTCTGCTGTGAGTCGGAAGCACCCCCTGGTAGAGGCCCAGCTCTCCTGCAAGCTCTCGGGGAACTCGGCAGAGATGGGGACAGATGGAGAGTCATCACTGTCCACCAGTTTAATGTCCAGTGGCACTGGACAGTTCCGACAGTATCACCCACCAGAGGCCCCGACACTGAGGGCCGTACAGTGGGTATCATAAGTATTCACCCTCCTTGGATTTATTCACATTTTGCTGCATTACAAAGTGGGATTGAAATAGATTAAATTGTGATTTTTTGTGAAAAGAAAGTATTCACCCCCTTTGTTTAGGCAAGCCTAAATTAGGTCAGGAGTCAAATTTGGCTTAACAAATCACATAATAAGTTACATGGAATCACTCTGTGAAATAATAGTGATTGACCTGATTTTAAAATGACAATCCCTTCCTCTGTCCCCCGTACAGTATATATAACATCTGTAAGGTCCCTCAGTCAAGTACTCAAGCACAGATCCAACTACAAAGACCAGAGAGATTTTCGAAAGCTTCATAAAGAAGGGCAGTGATTGGTAGATGGTAACAATAACAAATCAGACATTGAATATATCTTTAAGCATGGTCAAGTTAATAATTATGCTGTTGATGATGTATTAAACCACCCAGACACATCAAAGATACAGTCGTCCTTCTGTACTGAGCTGCAGGACAGGAATGTAACCGCTCAGGGATGTCACCATGAGGCCATTGGTGATTTTAAAACAGCTACGGAGTTCAATGGCTATGATGGGAGAAAAGTGAGGTTGGATCAACAACATTGTAGTGACTCCACAATAATGAACTAAATGTGTGAAATGAAAAGAAAAATATACAGAATAAAAATATTCCAAAACATGCATCCTGTACGCAACAAGACACTAAAGTAATACTGAAAAAAAACAGCAAAGGAATAATATTTTTTGCTTAAATGCAAAGCCTTATGTTTGGGGCAAATCCAACACAGCACATCACTGAATCATCACTCAACCTCCGGAGGCTTGCTGACACCCAGCTCCTCTATGCTCTGCATCTCCATAGTAGCGAAGTCCCTAGTCAGGACCTTGCTGGACATGGGCTTGGCCCAGTTGTGTTTGGCTTCCTCCCAAACAAGCTTGGACCGCCGGGAGGAGCTGCTTCCCTGGGACGTTGCGAAAGGGGAATCTCTTCCCATCAAACCAGTCCCGTTTGGCATTGTCACCCCCACAGGCGCATGCCACTCGATATTGAGCTAGGCCACTCCCCGTCCGGGATTGGGGTTGTGGGGTCACCTCCCCGTCTCTGTTGAGGCAGGTCCTTGGCAACTCGCTACAATGCACGAAGGACTCAGGGTCAATGAGCGCTGCCTGAGCATGTTTCACCCCAAAGCAGGCGATACACAAGGAGTGTGTATCCTTGCCTGCTATCATGGCCCCACATGGACACGGGTGTGCCGGTGCAGGAGCCTTGCTCAGTCCTCCCTGTGAAGGAGTAGCAGGTTCTATGGCTACGAGAAAAAGAACACAAAGATTGTGTACTCGGGCAGAGTGTAAGCTAGTTAGTGTTCGCCTCGTGGGCTAATAGCAGAATGGCTAATAGCGCAAAGCTAGCCAAAGAAAAGCGTGTGCAGTTTAGTCCTTCTGCAAACAAAGAGCCTCTCTTGATCGTCGAGCTGTTAAGCTGGGTCGGTCAGTCTAGTCAACACAAAACGAGTAAACGTAGGTTGAACTAAAGCAGAGAGGAGAACAAGCAATTCTACCGTCTGGGCAGGTAGGAAGAGCTAATGGTGTTTAGCTTGCCTTGCGGCGTGAGCTAGCTTCAGTAGCTAGCCGTGTGACACTAGCTACAACCAGACACTAATTCTACTCGAAGCAAAAACTTTCCTTCCGGTCATTACTCAACACAAAGACTAGAGCTGACGTCCTACGTTCGGTAGCGTTTACCTTTGCGGCTCACCTGAGAACATTAAGCAGGAAGACAGGGATCAAGTGGCGCTCAGGAGAGCATAGAGAGCGTAGTGATCTTTGCAAGTAAGAGAGAGTGAGAATGACCAGAGGGCAGGCGCGTGGCCACTTATGAGGGAAGGGCTCCCCTCATTGTCCACTCGACCTGTCTGTCTCCGACAGACGTTGTGTGATTGGATTCTTCTGTATTGAATTAGCTATCGAGCAAATTCCCATAGTGAGACGCCAAACTATTATTTGAAAGAGAACCATATTCAGTCACACACTTTGTTGTTGCACACAGATACACTTTATGTTCAACCATGAGAGTGAGTATTCTATCATATCTAGGATAGTGATAAGATAATTTGTGAGTGTAGCTACAATATGGAATGAACGAGAGGAAGTGACTCCTGTCTGGGTAAATCTCAATAGTTTAAAGTAGCCTCCTCTCCTCAGACTGTTAGGATGCACCCGAAAGTGACTTACGTGGTGTCATCCTTGGTGTCCACTATCTCCACGCGATCCAGGTACCAAGAGGAGTAAGACGCTGCGTTGTCCTGACGAATGCGTAGCTTCCTCAGGGGGCCCAGCTCAATGGCTGTTATGGTGAACACATCCTCCTGTATGACAACAGCAACATTGACAGAGAGACTTTTGGGGATACTTTACTCTTACAACAGATTTTGTTTTGCTACCTAGAACCATAAAGGGTTCTCCAGCTGTCCTTGTACTGTTTTAGTAAGAAGGGGTTCGTAACATCTATTCACCAGATGATTAGAGGTGCCAAAACAGCTTGAATAAAAGTCTGTCATCTTCCATAGAAAGAGTCTCAAAACCGTCTCATATTTCACGCATAGCACACTATCTACTCATTCGGTAAATAAGGTCTTATAAAAGTGTGTCACTGATTCATGACAAGAGGTCCCTCTCTAGACTGATGCAGTAAATAAAACTCATTGTTTGTGGACGTGTACTTCTCCTTGCTCCAAAGAGCCAAAACTTAAGCTCAATAATTCACTGGTTCACATTTAGTGATTAGTAAACATATACCTACGCTACTTTGAATAAGAGGATGCACGCTATCAGGTTTGTCAATGTAGCGACAGACAGGGTGACAGGTTCAGTGACTTTGGCGACTGCTTCCAGCTCCTCTTAGTCACAGATGGCCTAATGGACCTAATGTAATCCTAGAGAAACACTCAGAGCAACAGTCTGCATGGAAGCTCATATTGCTGAATATGTGTTTTGTGTCTAGTGAGGGTCTGATTATTGATTTCCCAAGGGATATGTAAAGCTAATGAAGGCATTGTGGGCATTCCACGTACAAGAGCACTTGCCTGGGTGACAGTTTATTAAAGCAACATTGTAGCATTGCAGAACGCACACAAAGTCAGGTACCCAAGCTACAAGAATACCTGGAATCATGCAGAAGTAGGCCAAAGTCCGGTCTCCCCATACCAACTACAGTATATACTTTGTAGACCAGTGTTTGCTAAGTAAAGCACCGCTTAACTTCAATGGACACATTGTTTTCCTGTAAGACCAATTGTTTTCCTGTAAGACCAATTGTTTTCCTGTAAGACCAATTGTTTTCCTGTAAGACCAATTGTTTTCCTGTAAGACCAATTGTTTTCCTGTAAGACCAATTGTTTTCCTGTAAGACCAATTGTTTTCCTGTAAGACCAATTGTTTTCCTGTAAGACCAATTGTTTTCCTGTAAGACCAATTGTTTTCCTGTAAGACCAATTGTTTTCCTGTAAGACCAATTGTTTTCCTGTAAGACCAATTGTTTTCCTGTAAGACCAATTGTTTTCCTGTAAGAACAATTGGTTTCCTGTAAGACTAATTGGTTTCCTGTAAGTGTTTATTTTCTCCCCATGTAGTGTGACTCCTCACTCACCTGCCCTGCCTCAAATTTGTTGAGGTTGCCTGACTTCCGGAGGAGGCGCTCCCCTGTGTCCCCGTTCTCCCCATAAATATTGATGTAGACATTGGCGTCAGTCCCAGCCCCCAGCATGTCCCCGGTGAAGACGCACACTTCATAGGTGTTCTCTGTCAGACAATACAAAGGATTGGTAAGTCAGACTTAGTTTGATCCATAAGTTAATGTGTTTGTTTGTGACTCTATTATTTGTCTACTTGCTGCAAAACAACAAAAAATACATCCTCTTCTCTCCTCTCCCCGGCCCAGTACCTTCCAGCTCATCTGTATCCTCAGGAAGCAGTTCCACCACCAGCTCCCCATCCTCCTCCCCCCGGCTCAGCCAGCGGGAGCAGGGGAACACATACGTCTGCACTATCTCCTGCATCACCTCCTCTGTCTCCTCCTCCTCCTGAGAATAGAATAGAGCGTTATTGAGAAAGTCTGATATTACAAAGTACAGGAAACTGAAAAAAGATTTGATTGACCTTCTTTTTCTTCTTCTTCTTCTTGTCATCCTTTTTCTTCACCTTGGTCACCATGCCCATGACTAGGTGTTTGACGAATACCTTCTCTAGGAACCAGCCGGAGCCGATCCCCGCCTCGTCATGGCCGATACGCACCTTGAAGATCTTTCCTACATCGCTGGCTTCTATCTACAGTACAGTTGTCAGGACAGAAGCCAGACTTCGTTACACTGTGGCCTCTCAGAATGCCTTTATAGACCTTTATAGCAAAAAAAAACTTGCCATGTAACTGCAGGGTTGCTTATCCCGCACACTCTCAGAAAAAAAGGTTAAGATTTGTTCTTAAAGGGGTACAAACTCTTGTCACTGAGGTGGTACCCTGTAAGTTACTTCCTTTGTACCTATAGTTATAAACTCAGCAAAAAAAGAAACGTCCTCTCACTGTCAACTGCGTTTATTTTCAGCAAACTTAACATGTGTAAATATTTGTATGAACATAACAAGATTCAACAACTGAGACATAAACTGAACAAGTTCCACAGACATGTGACTAACAGAAATGGAATAATGTGTCCTGCACAAAGGGGGGGGGGGGGGGGTCAAAATCAAAAGTAACAGTCAGTATCTGGTGTGGCCACCAGCTGCATTAAGTACTGCAGTGTATCTCCTCCTCATGGACTGCACCAGATTTGCCAGTTCTTGCTGTGAGATGTTACCCACTCTTCCACCAAAGCACTGCAAGTTCACAGACATTTCTGGAGGGAATGGCCTAACCCTCACCTCTGATCCAACAGGTCCCAGACGTGCTCAATGGGATTGAGATCCGGGCTCCGGCCATGGCAGAACACTGACATTCCTGTCTTGCTGGAAATCACGCACAGAACGAGCAGTATGGCTGTGGCATTGTCATGCTGGAGGGTCATGTCAGGATGAGCCTGCAGGAAGAGTAACACATGAGGGAGGAGGATGTTTTCCTTGTAACGCACAGCGTTGAGATTGCCTGCAATTACAACAAGCTCAGTCCGATGATCGCCCCAGACCATGACGGACCCTCCACCTCCAAATTGATCCCACTTCAGAGAAACAGGCCTCGGTGTAACGCTCATTCCTTTTGACAATATACGCGAATCTGACCATCACCCCTGGTGAGACAAAACTGCGACTCGTCAGTGAAGAGCACTTTTTGCCAGTCCTTCTGGTCCAGCGACGGTGGGTTTGTGCCCATAGGCGACGTTGTTGCCGGTGATGTCTGGTGAGGACCTGCCTTACAACAGGCTACAAGCCCTCAGTCCAGCCTCTCTCAGCCTATTGCGGACAGTCTGAGCACTGATGGAGGGATTGTACGTTCCTGGTGTAACTCGGGCAGTTGTTGTTGCCATCCTGTACCTGTCCTGTAGGTGTGATGTTTGGATGTACCCATCCTGTGAAGGTGTTGTTCACGTGGTCTGCCACTGCGAGGATGATCAGCTGTCCGTCCTGTCTCCCTGTAGCGCTGTCTTAGGCGTCTCACAGTACGGACATGGCAATTTATTGCCCTGGCCAAATCTGCAGTCCTCATGCCTCCTTGCAGCATGCCTAAGGCAGATGAGCAGGGAACCTGGGCATCTTTCTTTTGGTGTTTTTCAGAGTCAGTAGAAAGGCCTCTTTAGTGTCCTAAGTTTTCAAAACTGTGACCTTAATTGCCTACCGTCTGTAAGCTGTTAGTGTCGGGGGGCCTGTTTTCACTTTGTAAAAATTAGTTCCCAAATTAAACTGCCTCGTACTCAATTCTTGCTCGTACAATATGCATATTATTATTACTATTGGATAGAAAACACTCTCTAGTTTCTAAAACCGTTTGAATTTATATCTGTGAGTAAAACAGAACTCATTTTGCAGCAAACTTCCTGTCAGGAAGTGAGAAATCTGAAATCGGGCACTCTGTTCCAGGGTCAGTTTATTAATTTGCATGTAATCTATGGGTCTACATGCACTGCATACTCCTTCCCCTAGATGTCAGTAGATCTGAGGCCGTATAAAAGCTCTTGGACCGGGTGTGCAATCTTTTCAACGGTCGTCATGACGCAAGACAGAGCTCAGGATTGCATTCTGAAAAGCTCTCGTTATAGGCGTTAGATATATCCGGCTCTGATTTTATTCGATATAGGTGTTAAAAACATCATAATGTAGTTATTTTAAACCGAGTTATATCAGTTTATATCAGTATATTGCGATTTTCGGTATTTCATTTGTGCTGCGTTATAGTGAGTTGGACACGTCTTCGCCACATGGCTAATGTTTGCTGCTAATTCCAAAGTTGAAGAGACAATCTACAACCGAGCAACGATTTTTCTGGACAAAGGACAACTTGCACAAGATTCTGATGGAAGCTCATCAAATAGTAAGAACTATTTATGATGTAATTCGTTGTTCTGTTGAAAAATGTTAAACTATTATTCCGCCATTAATTTCGGTGCGGTCTCGCTTTAACGCACGCTGTATGTCGTAGTAACGTTAATTTAAAAAATCTAACACAGCGGTTGCATTAAGAACTAATGTATCTTTCATTTGCTGTCCAACCTGTATTTTTTGTCAAGTTTATGATTAGTTTATTGATTAGATTAGGTGCCTCTCCCAAGTTTCTCCCGACATTTTGTTTGCAGCTTGGCTACTATTCTCATTGTATACCACGATTTGTGCCGCTAAATATGCACATTTTCGAACAAACCATATATGTATTGTGTAATATGTGTTATAGGACTGTCATCTGATGAAGTTTTGAGAAGGTTGTGAAAAATGTAATATCTTTTGCTGGTTTATTCGCTATCGCTAACGTGCATGAATCATGCTGCTGTGTGGTTGGCTATTGTAGTAAGCTAATATAATGCTATATTGTGTTTTCGCTGTAAAAACATTAAAAAATCTGAAATATTGGCTGGATTCACAAGATCTTTGTCTTTCATTTGCTGTACACTGTGTATTTTTCATAAATGTTTTATGATGAGTATTTAGGTAATTCACGTTGCTCTCTGTAGTTATTCTAGTTGCTTTGGTGAGAGTTGTGATGGTGGCTGCAATGTAAAACTATGATTTATACCTGAAATATGCACATTTTTCTAACAAAACATATGCTATACAATAAATATGTTATCAGAACTGTCATCTGACTGAAGTTGTTTCTTGGTTAGTGACTATTTATATCTTTATTTGGTCGAATTTGTGATAGCTACCTATGCAGTAAAAAAATGGTCGAGAAAAGAAAGTTGGGTCTTTTGCTATCGTGGTTAGCTAATAGAAATACATATTGTGTCTTCCCTGTAAAACATTTTAAAAATCAGAAATGATGGCTGGATTCACAAGATGTGTATCTTTCATCTGGTGTCTTGGACTTGTGATTTCATGATATTTAGATGCTAGTATTTACTTGTGGCGCTATGCTAGGCTATGCTAGTCAGCTTTTTTACTGATGAGGGTGCTCCCGGATCCGGGATGAGTACCAAGTAAAAGAGTACCAAGTAAAAGTTAACGACCATTCTACAGGTGCATGTTCATTAATTGTTTATGGTTCATTGAACAATTCCAGTGTTTAAACCCTTTACAATGAAGATCTGTGAAGTTATTTGGATTTTTATTAATTATCTTTGAAAGACAGGGTCCTGAAAAAGCGAAGTTTCTTTTTTGCTGAGTTTAGGTACATAATTGTACCCCAGTTCATACCTCAGATACCTTACAGTACCTTTCTTACATATAGTCCACAGATACAAAAGGGTGCTTTAAGAAAAGGTTCATTTATAGGGAAGCCATTTCTTCCTTGAAAATAGCAAAAATGTACCTCTACTATAGACCACTTAAACTGGTACAACACTTCCACTCACGGGTGGCCAAAAATAACTAACTGAAAACTACGTCCCCACTAAGCCACGCAAATATTATTTCCCAGTGTGCCTTGCCTTTGAGTCAATTCTAAAGTTACCACCTATGACTGTATTTGTAACTGACAGATACATGGTTGTTAAATTCTTTCATTTTCTGTCCTGTGACCTTCACCACGTGAGTTCCTCGGCGAATGTTATCATTACAATTAAACTCTTTATGACAATACACTACATATCTCGTAAGGCCTTATTTTGAGGCATAATTTTACCTTAATACAGTGGCCAAACGTCATGGTTAACATGCCACATCAGGCCTACAAGTAGGGTTGCAAAATTCCGGTAACTTTCCCAAAATTGGCAGATTTTCCAGAGATTCTGGTTCAAGGATCCTGGATTTCCTGCTTATTCCCTCCCGTTTCCACGAATCCAAAGGCCATGCAGCCGAAACGTGTCAGAGTAATTAAATATTTGTTCCATTGAACATGACTTACAAATAAAGGCATTTTAATTAATTATATGAAGAGTGCCTTGGTCTCCTTTCTTTTTGATGACCTATTTACCCATTTTACCAAAGAGCACCTTCTATCATGTACCCTAGCAGCGCTTCCCTTCCTTCTTTTTTCTGCAGTAGAGCATGCTGGGAAATATGATAATGATTATGGTACAAATTTGCCTTTTTAGGATACCACCCCAGTGACAAAACCATTAGTTCCTCTTAGGTGGCATCATTGTAACTTATGGTGGGTACAAATATGTACCTTTCTTCAATACATTGCTTTTCTGCTAAGCAAAGGTACAGATCAATACCATCAAGAGGTGAAGGTACACAAAATAAGTTTGTACCCTGGGAAACAGAAATGTACCTTCACAGTGCGTTGGGAGAGTGATGATTGTAGCTTTTATATTCAAATGATTGGATACACAAATGTACCATTATACTATTTTTTATACAGATCGTTTTGACAATATCACAATATAATTTTTGCGCTAGTTGGCTGTACCTGCACCAAAACTCCAAGATTTTTCATACATAGCTTGTTCTCCATCTTCTTTTTAAATAGAGAACCAATTTGTTTTCAGCGCTTTTATTTCCATGACTGATCAAAACTAGTTTTCTCATGGCTTTCTCTTATCCCTCTGCAGCAGACATGGTGAGCAATATGTTTGGACCATGGAATCGCAATAAAAATCACAGTATTGAATCGCAATACATATCGTATCGTGATAATATTGTATCGTGAGGTCCCTGGCAATTCCCAGCCCTAGATCATATGTGTACCTCTGAAGGTACAATGTGTGTATTTTTACCTTTTGTATCCCAGGGAACAATACCGTACCCTTATTTCTAAGAGTGTACCCTGATCCCTATCAGACTATAATATTTAATACTATTCCCGGTGAAGACACACACTTCATAGGTGTTATCTTTTCATATTTTCAAACCATTTACTTACCCAGTTCTAATATTACTGTGTCTATAACGATATTGTATGCTATAATAATGTCAGTATGTCTCAAATAGATTCACATAGATTCTCAGAAATAAAGGCTTGACATGAAATATGACAATAATGACCTTGAATATCTCAGTAGTTGCTCTCTCATAGTTGTTGGACCTGCTGGCCAGATTGACGACCTCTGTCTTGCCCTTACCGCCGTAGATCTGGATGAAAACGTTAGCGTTGGTTCCAGCAAAGCTCACATCACCTGTCACCACTGTTATCTCATAGTTCATCACTGCAAAACAAGATTAAACAAAAAATAATTATATTACAGAAGAACACAACTAATATATATATATATATATATATACTGCTCAAAAAAATAAAGGGAACACTAAAATAACACATCCTAGATCTGAATGAATGAAATATTCTTATTAAATACTTTTTTCTTTACATAGTTGAATGTGCGGACAACAAAATCACACAAAAATGATCAATGGAAATCAAATTTATCAACCCATGGAGGTCTGGATTTGGAGTCACACTCAAAATTAAAGTGGAAAACCACACTACAGGCTGATCCAACTTTGATGTAATGTCCTTAAAACAAGTCGAAATGAGGCTCAGTAGTGTGTGTGGCCTCCACGTGCCTGTATGACCTCCCTACAACGCCTGGGCATGCTCCTGATGAGGTGGCGGAAGGTCTCCTGAGGGATCTCCTCCCAGACCTGGACTAAAGCATCCGCCAACTCCTGGACAGTCTGTGGTGCAACGTGGCATTGGTGGATGGAGCGAGACATGATGTCCCATGATGTGCTCAATTGGATTCAGGTCTGGGGAAGCCAGTCCATAGCATCAATGCCTTCCTCTTGCAGGAACTGCTGACACACTCCAGCCACATGAGGTCTAGCATTGTCTTGCATTAGGAGGAACCCAGGGCCAACCGCACCAGCATATGGTCTCACAAGGGGTCTGAGGATCTCATCTCGGTACCTAATGGCAGTCAGGCTACCTCTGGCGAGCMCATGGAGGGCTGTGCGGCCCCCCAAAGAAATGCCACCCCACACCATGACTGACCCACYGCCAAACCGGTCATGCTGGAGGATGTTGCAGGCAGCAGAATGTTCTCCACGGCGTCTCCAGACTCTGTCACGTCTGTCACATGTGCTCAGTGTGAACCTGCTTTCATCTGTGAAGAGCACAGGGCGCCAGTGGCGAATTTGCCAATCTTGGTGTTCTCTGGCAAATGCCAAACGACCTGCACGGTGTTGGGCTGTAAGCACAACCCCCACCTGTGGACGTCGGGCCCTCATACCACCCTCATGGAGTCTGTTTCTGACCGTTTGAGCAGACACATGCACATTTGTGGCCTGCTGGAGGTCATTTTGCAGGGCTCTGGCAGTGCTCCTCCTGCTCCTCCTTGCACAAAGGCGGAGGTAGCGGTCCTGCTGCTGGGTTGTTGCCCTCCTACGGCCTCCTCCACGTCTCCTGATGTACTGGCCTGTCTCCTGGTAGCGCCTCCATGCTCTGGACACTACGCTGACAGACACAGCAAACCTTCTTGCCACAGCTCGCATTGATGTGCCATCCTGGATGAGCTGCACTACCTGAGCCACTTGTGTGGGTTGTAGACTCCGTCTCATGCTACCACTAGAGTGAAAGCACCGCCAGCATTCAAAAGTGACCAAAACATCAGCCAGGAAGCATAGGAACTGAGAAGTGGTCTGTGGTCACCACCTGCAGAACCACTCCTTTATTGGGGGTGTCTTGCTAATTGCCTAAAATTTCCACCTGTTGTCTATTCCATTTGCACAACAGCATGTGAAATTTATTGTCAATCAGTGTTGCTTCCTAAGTGGACAGTTTGATTTCACAGAAGTGTGATTGACTTGGAGTTACATTGTGTTGTTTAAGTGTTCCCTTTATTTTTTTGAGCAGTGTATATAGCCTCTATGCGCCCCAATCAAAATCTTTGGATTCAAGTTAGTTAGATTTTCCATATCTGTGTGGATAGCCTGAGAGATTGATTGGATTCCCTGTACAGTATATTAAAAAATAAAGCAGGAAACATCTATAGGTGCGTGTCTGTTTATAATTAAATGGGTGTGTGTAAGGGTGTATTGTAATAGGTGTGTTTACATTGTTTAATGTCCAGGATCTCGCTAGGGTAGATCACCACCTCGGTCTTGCCGTCTGCCTCGTCCGTACAGAGCCAGCGGTGGCTGGGGAACATGTACTGACTCCCACTGGCCGGCACCATGATCTGGACACTGTCCAGGAACCAACCAGCATTCATCCCCTCATTGTTGTGGCCAATCATCAGACGGTTGATCTGGTGTACAAAAAAAACTACATTTATTTTTCTACTCATATTCACCAAATATTCAATTTTGTATGTATCTCGGGTTAACATCAATACATCATTTTAATGAAAGTCTGACTTATGTGCATGTATCTTAAGGATTCAGCCTTGTATGAATAAGGTATACAATGCTTGTGTATATACATCTTTCATTTTTGAGAGATTACACTTCGGCAGAAATAAAGGCATCGCCTCTAGGCTTGGGCGACATACCGTTTATACCGTATACCGAGGGTATGATTTTCAATACCTTAAAAAAAATGTTTTCTAAATAAATGATATCCTTCTCAGGGCTCCAGCTATGCATTTGGTTTGCTAACTTGCTAGCTAAGTGGCTAGATGTCAAGATCAAGCTTCTTGGTTACAGCAGAGATATTCAATTCCCTCCTGGATCAAGATCCCTGTTTCCTTAAATGTTTGTTTTTGGGAGGGTTGGGTGGGTTGCGCCCCTTGTGTGCACATTCGTTAATACCGTATACCCCGGTATGGTACAGAAACAGTATCTCTGGATACCGTCCAACTCTAGTAGCCTCTAACCCAAACACTAAAACCAAGAATTCTACTGTTACTGTACCTGTCCAATGTCAAATGTCTCCACAGTGAACACATCCACCCGGCCCACCTCAAAGTAGTTGCGCAGGTTGTTGTCAGAGACCACCAGCATCATCTTACTGGTGTCTTCCTTCTCCCCATACAGCTTCACAAAAACTGTGGAGTTCGAGCTGCCTCCACTGACGCTGCCTGTCTTCACCGACACATGATAGCTAACATCTGAAATGCAGAACTACAAGTTGTAGTTCAGGTGTGTTTATTCACTCACGTGGCAGTGGAAAAAATATAGTAAATACAGTAGTGTGGTCTCCGTACAACAACTTCAACAAACTTCTCAGTGAGTTGTCAGCTCTCGTGTGGCTCAGCTGGTAGAGCATGGCACTTGCAAAAACAGGGTTCTGGGTTCAATTCCCACAGGGGAAAAAATACAAGTGTTTGCACTCACCATTGTAAGTCGCTCTGGATAAAAGTGCCTGCTAAATGACAAAAATCTGAATAGATTTTCCCACAAACACTTACTGTAAAGACGCTGTCCGTCTGAAAATGGCACCAACTCCCGAACAATCTGTCCATCATCCTCATTCCGATCTAGCCACCTGAGATTGTCAGGGAAAACATGGCCGTCTCAACTCTTACCCAAATGACCTGCTGTTATCTCAACCTGACCCTATTCTCTGATCACCTGGCACCTATTCAATCATCTTCCCCAAGGTCATAGATGTTACATACATTCCATACCTGTCCTAGGAGATACCTGGCTGTCCCTAAGTCATCTGTTCCACAAACCTCCTGTCCCATGTCTCACCTGCCGCAGGGGAACTCTACAACCTGAGACTCAGCCTGTCCCTCTTCCCTGACCATCACTTTCTCCAAGTACCAGCCACAACCTCCGCCCCGCCCGTTGTGCCCGATACGCACTCGCCGCACCTGCACGATTGACACCGCCTCAATAATGAACTCATCCATCTGAATCAGAGAGTGAGAGAGATAGAGAGATATATGAGGAAGACATTTATGTAAACTGTCTTGGTGAATCGATTACAGCTAAGGTATGTGGGAAATCCTGTTAATTTATCATTTGAGTAAACAGCCTATAGTGCAGTCCTTAGTTATGTTCCAAGAGGCCTAGCGTGGGTCTCCTGGACTCACGTTGCCTTTCTCAAACTTGTTGACGTTGTTTTTGCAGTTGACCAGCGTACGTTCGCCTGTGTCCCCCAGGTCACCAATCAGATTGAGGAAGACAGTGGCGTCCGTCCCGCTGCCGCCAAACTTCCCCGTGCACACGGTCACACGGTACTTTATCACTACAACAACACAACAGCATTCACTTAACAACGCTAGTATGTTTGTATAGGGTGAAACAATGCAGTAGATGATCCTTTGTGAACTTACAGGGCAGGGGTTCAGCAATCAGGTCTCCAGTGGCAGGCATCTCTCTAACTAACTCGTTGTCATCCTCGTTAGTATCCAGCCAGCGCTCACAGGGGAACTTAAACTTCTCCTTCGTCAAAGTTTTCATCAGAGATGCCTGCGGAAACACCAAGACAGTCAAGAGGGCAAATCTCTTATCACATGTGCTCTTGTCAAATGCAGTGCATTATATAGGGAATAGGGTGTGGCACAGATAGAGAGAATCTGAACCTCAAGCTTTATTGTGGATTTTTTCTTCTTAATGTTTTCATTTGCTCACCTTGCTCAAATGCCACCCTGCAAAAGGGCTTCTCTTTTCATGCCAGATGCGACATTTTGTAAGCTTCCCCAAGTCAGGTAGCTCAACCTGTGTGTTGAAAACAAGAACAGTACACATCCATCGTTACTCAGTAATTCATCTGTCTGTCTGTCTGTCTGTCTGTCTGTCTGTCTGTCTGTCTGTCTGTCTGTCTGTCTGTCTGTCTGTCTGTCTGTCTGTCTGTCTGTCTGTCTGTCTGTCTGTCTGTCTGTCTGCCATTCTGTCGGTCTGTCCTTCTGCCTGCCTGCCATTCTGTCGGTCTGTCTTTTTAGTCCACCCATCTGTCAGTCCATCCATCTATCCTAAACACATCATACACACCATGAACTTATCCAGCTGGCCCTGTTCAAAGTTGTCTGCTTTGTTGTCCAGTCTCATCTCGTCTGACTTGCCCTTCTCCCCATAGATCTGGAAGTAAACGGATGCGTCTGTTCCTGCGCCAGGCAGGTCTGACGTCCAGATCCACAGAGACCAGGGGTGCTCTGAAGGGAACCAGACAAACTGAGAAGTATTCTCCAAACTCAACAGACAAACCACAGATAGAGATTATATAGAATACAGATTATATAGAATTTGTTTTGAAAACTCAGTTTGAGAGTCAGTATTTTAACGGTTTCCATGTTAGAAACAAAAGTTATAAGATGTTTACATTCCACTGATATGAGAATGGAAATTGGAACTCTGTATGTTTGCGGCCCTGGGGCACCCTACTCAGATTATAAGCAGCTTTTTTCTATCTATTACACATGGAATGGGGTAAAATGTTTAAGAATAGCTAGGCGAGAGTATTAAAGATATCACATCCAAGATGTAATGAGAATTCAAGTAATGTTGCTTACTCTTCTGTTTCCTCTGCCTTAGTGAGACCATCTCATAGAGCTCTCTCTCTATCAGTCCATCACCTTCACCCTCATCCAGCCATTTACTGCAAGGGAAGGTCTGCTCGATCCCTGTGAACGGGCAGAACACCACTATCTGGAACATAAACACACACAAGAGACTCCCTGTCATATGTTTACTGGAAATAGATTGGGATGTTAAACATGTAAGGAAGTCATTTATTTCTATTAGTGTGTGTGTGTGTGTGTATGTGTGTACTCGCACCTTCTCGCAGTACCAGCCAGCGTTGACTCCTCCATTGTCGTGTCCGATGGTGACTCGGCTGAGGGGGCTGAGGAGGGCCGATATCTCCACGTTAAAGATGTCCGTCAGACCACGCTCAAACTTACCCCCCTGCAGGAAGATCTGTGGAAGAGACCGTGTACAATCACTATACAGACAAACACCACGTTGCTTTCACCTATGACTTCTAATGAATATGAATGACGAAAAGGAGGGAAGTAGCCACGTTGAACTAGGGAAATGCAATTCGTTATAAAATGACATGCTACTTGATGTATGACTATACCTTGCCGCTGTTCTTCAGGCCCTTGGTGCCGTGCATCAGCATGTGGATGTTGGAGTTGGTGCCAGCTCCTCGGATCTTCCCTGTCACCACCTGGACGTGGTACACAATACCTGGCGGGTACAGTTACGTGTCAGCTAATCAGACACTCACGTCTCCGCTTCAGAACACCCACTCAGAGAGGAGTGAACAGGAAAATGAACCAAATCAAAACATTGATAGTGTGGAAACTAGAATGAATGTCAGGAGGGTCTGAGATATTGTCCATTTACTGTTTGTTTCCTTTTTGAAATAATGAATCATAGCAGGTGTCATTACACTGAATGTGGAGACAACTGCAATGTGAATGTCTACACGCACCTCCTATAGCCAGAGGAATTTGCATATGATACTTATTTTATGTTGTTTCTGCTCAGCCCCCTTTTACTTGTTACTTAAAGTAAATCTATATATAAGAATATCTGCTTAATGAACCGAATACTGAATATACTGTAATGTAAGTGTAATGTGTCTTTTTGCTGTTTCGGGGGTCATATACAGTGTCGTCTGGTCTTTCCCCACCTGTGGGCTCACTGCCTCCAACTAGGATGTCCCTCTGAATCTTCCCATCATCCTCATCGATGGCGAACCAGCGGTTGATGGGGAACTCATACAGAGACTTGTTTCCCATGTCATCCAGAAGCACCTGCAGGGACAGGACCAGGGGCAATATACAGTTTGTGTTCAAGCCCCTTTCCTGGCCTCCCTCCCGTCTGCCAAGGGGTCTAACCCTATTGGCACAGTGTCTGTAACTGCATGATTCCTGGTTCAAAGCCCATCCTGGTTACCCCTGGTCAAAACCTTTACACTTGACAAATGTCCTTCTGGGAAGGAGGAGGACAAACAAGCACCTACATCAACCCTCCATTTCAGGAGTCAACAGGGTGACACATTCATGGGTCTGAGTACAGGATATAAACAGGACCATACATTAAAAGAACACATTTTCAAGGTGCACGTTATGGTTTCTTGAATTAGCCCTGAATAAAATCATGTCTATCTTGGTGATCTTTGGTGTCAGTGTGTGTGGCAATCACCATCACATCTACAGACTGTCCCTCTACTGGAAATATAATCCCTTAATGAGGCCTGGTGTCCCTTTACTACAGGTTGGGTAGGATGTCCCTCTGGCGTGCCTGTGTGTGTGTGTTTGTGTGTGTGTGAACTCATCTCATGGTTCCACACTGTAACTGGAATGTGTTGGAGGTGATGGGACACCAGTCTCAGATGAGATGACAGGGAGGGGAGGAGAGGAGGAGATGAGGATCACATGTCTTAAATACCTCTCCAGAGACAACAGGGGCTCACATACAGTAAAACATAGAATAGGGCAGGATATGGAATGATATGGATGGATTGTTCCTTCATCTTGCATTTCAGCAGCCTCCGTCTAAAACAAACATTGTCTTAACAGTTCAGGCAACCAGATATGGGTTCAAATACATATGTATTTGATTATTTGTTATTTAAAATAATTATTCAGTGTATTTTTACAGTGGGATGTATTCATAAAATAAGCATTGAATGCAAGGAAGCCATTGAGCATTTGGTCTCCCTTAATAAAAACAAATATAATATAATAGCCAATCAGCGTTGAGCTGAACTGAGTGAGCTCAACTGTGTATGGTCCCAGCGCACCAAAAGAAAGTGTCAAGGGTAGCCAGTTTGGATTTGGCTTCACTCCTAGAATCAATTTGAATTGTTGCATCTCGTTGTGTTGTTGTTCTTCGGTGGCTAGCCAGCTAGCTAGCTAAAATTGCCCCTTTCCTAAATTAGCCATGGATGGAGATAGGGATATGAACTTGTGGTTTTAATTAATTCTCCATACTTGTGAATGATTATAATGGTGATTCTGATTCAACCATAAAATGAATTGTGCCCCTGAACTGAGAGGATGGAAGTTCACTATGTAGCTAGATGTAGAAGGTTAATGTTAACTAGCTAACGTTGCCCATGGAAGGAAGTTAGGCTAGCGAGCAAGCATTTTAGCCAGGTAGTAAATAAAAGCATGTACTATATGACAGTCATAGACTGTTTCTTCAACATGAAAGAGAGGAGGATGGCATTGGCGTTTCTCTACAAGCAGGGTGAGTCAACATGATTTTTCTACTTGCAGGAACACACACACACACACACACACACACATACACAAATCAGAACCATGGACAGCCAAATCATATTTAGCTTACGTTGATTGGACTAAATAGTTTTTTGGTATCTTTTAGTTGTCACTGTTAGACTAAGAATAGGTGATTTGATGATGTTGAAATGTTGAAGTTGAAATGGTGCTGGAATAGTGGAGGCAGCTCCTGTTTAACTTTGCGACTTACAATAACTCTCCTTGGTTCTAAATCAATAGTTGCTTAGTAGTCTGAAAATTTCGGAAACATTAACTTTCTTGACCATGCTGTAGGTCATGTGACTGTTTGTTACGTGCAATATGCTTTGTGGACTTCACCGGACAGTGGTTGCTCTCCGGCTTTGTGATAAAACAAAGGTGTGGTTGAATTTATCTTGCCTCTGTGTCTTATTGTCTTGGCCTTAGGCATATATCATGGTCGCAAGGCATATCAACTAATAGTTTATAGAGCAAACAACGCAATTATCACAACACATAGGTTGCAATATGGCTTTTTTCCCCTGGCTTGGCTTCCCCAGTGATACTGGTATTTGAGTATTTTCAAATACATAACCCAAAACAAGTATTTTAGTTGAGTATTTGAATGGTTATTTTTAAAAACCAAATAGTTGACCAAATTGTATTAAAAACTACCCGGGTTAAATGCATGGGAGTGTATTTGAGTTAGTGTATTTTTCCCATGTGTATTTCCAAATACATTCCAATATTCAACTACTTGTTTTTTTTCTTCAAATAAAGGTTATCTGAATACTTGTTTTGCAATGTATTGAAAAGTTGTTAAAATACCTGAAATAGTATTTGAACCCAGGTCTGCTGGCAACATTGGTTCCTTCATTTTATGAGTTTATATCCTAATGAGCCTCCAGATTAAAACTGTTCATATAGCCATAGCATAGTCTTGCTTTAACTGTACTGTACCTTGTCCACAAACCATCCAGCGGAAGAGCCTTTGTTGTTGTGACCCAGGGTAATCTTCCTAATTCTGCCGAGGTGGGGAGCTTCTAAAGTGAACTTGTCCTCCGTGCCTTTCTCAAAGTTATCCTTCTTATTGTCCAACCGCCTCTCACCTTTGAAAAGGGTCAGACGTAACACACAGAGCATGTTTGAGTACTATGGGCCCGAATCCTAAACTGTAAATCAGTAACCTACAAGATATCACATTTTAGTTTCTCAATCACTCATAACTAACCATTAAAATGACCTATTGTCTGGAATGAAACTCACCGGTGTCACCAAACTCTCCAAAGATGTTAATGAAGACATCAGCGTCTGTTCCACTGCCTTTTACATCTGCTGTGAACACGCTCACTACATACTTATTATCTACCAGAGAAAAACACACTTTTGATGAACCATAATACAACTAAATCAGATTGTAATACATTTTGTGATCAAAATGTATTATGCCAAAATCTCAGCCAAGGACCTTCCACAGGCTGCATCCAACACAATCAAATCCAAGATGGCGGACATGATACCTACATTTGGGCAAGTCCATGGGGTCGAGACTGCCCAGCAGGTCCCTGACAAACAGGTTGTCCCCCTCCACCTTACTGAGCCAGTTATTACAGGTGAAGTAGAACCTCATGTGAGGTCTGGTAATATCTGTCACCACCACTCTGTCCAAGAACCAGCTGGCATTCAAACCTGTGTTATCATGCTCTATCCTACAGGAGACATATCAATCAATCAGTCAATCAATGAATCAATTAAACATATACACTGAGTGTACAATACATTAAGAACACCTGCTCTTTCCATGACATAGACTGACCAGGTGAATCCAGGTGAAAGCTTTGATCCCTTATTGATGTCACTTGTTAAATCCACTTCAATCCATGTAGATGAAGGGGAGGAGACAGGTTAAAGAGAGCCTTGAGACAATTGAGACATGGATTGTGTATGTGTGCCATTCAGAGGGAAAATGGCCAGGACAAAAGATTGAAGTGCCTTTGAATGGGGTATGGCATTAGGTGCCAAGTGCACCGGTTTGAGTGTGTCAAGAATTGCAACGCTGCTGGGTTTTTCACGCTCAACAGTTTCTCGTGTGTATCATGAATGGTCCACCACCCAAAGGACATCCAGCCAACTTGACCCAACATGTGGAACGCTTTCAACACCTTGTAAAGTCCATGCCCCGACGAACTGAGGCTGTTCTGAGTGCAAAAGGGGGTGCAAGTCAATATTTGGAAAGTGTTCCTAATGTTTTGTACACTATATATACTGTACCAAATCATACTAAATCCTGAAGGAAAGGTAAAAGTACTACAGGTCTCTAGTGCAGTTTCCCAAATGGTGGGTGATAGCAAGTCTCTATTAAGTTGCAACCTAAGTCAGGGTTTTGGCTAGAAATATTGTCTTTGCCAACTTGGTGGGTCACATAAAATGTAACATTTCGAACCACTGCTCTACAATAGTGTGGAAAATGTACATCTACACACATATCCAGTCTTCTGTAAAGGCAGAGGAGCTGTCATACCGTATCTTCTTCAAAGGCCCAACGTTATGAGTTTTGATCCTAAAGACGTCTGTTTTGTTCTTCTCAAAGGCTGTTCTACTCCTGAAATGGGAAGACAAGTAGGATAAAAGGTATGAGACTACACAGACAATTCATAAAGAACTTCCCAACTCCTCGCTGTATTTTAAGGTCTTATGCATAATGCTTCAACTGCAATTAAGGTAGTAGAGAATTATTCTTGAACAAAAACAGGCATGTCATCAAGAAAGCATCCTTTGAAGCAAACTTTGAGAATAATGCAATTTAGACATACAATCGGGTGAAATTCTATTTATATTCCAAAATATTGAATTTTCACACCCAACAAAAACACTAAACACTAAAAACACTACTGCAACATAAGCAGGAGAAACACTAATCATATTACCAAACACACTTGTCTTACTATGTTTTCATTGCATTTACCTTATAGAAATGATTTGCCGTTCAAACCAAATCTCTTCAATAAGTATGAGCCATAGAATACCACAGTATGATTCATAATACCCATAAAACCTTGCAGTCAAATAAGGAAAGGGTTCCAATAGTTTTTCCACCATTAATTTTATAAACACTTAAAATAATTGTATTATTTTTTATTAATAATACAATTATTTTATTTTATAAACTCTTAAACATTTAAAATAAGGCCTGTGTTTCATGTAGGCTTACCCTGGTGTGGCATTTTGAAAACCGTGTAAATCTCTCTAGGACGAGGTGACCTTTATCAATATACACTACTGGTCAAAAGTTTAAGAACACCTACTCATTCAAGGGTTTTCCTTTATTTGGACTATTTTCTACATTGGAGAATAATAGTGAAGACATCCAAACTATGAAATGACACATATGGAATCATGTGGTAACCAAAAAAGTGTTAAACAAATCTAAATATATTTGAGATTCTTCAAATAGCCACCCTTTGCCTTGATGACAACATTGTACACTCTTGGAATTCTCTCAACCAGATTCATGAGGTAGTCATCTAGAATGCATTTCAATTAACAGGTGTGCCTTCTTAAAAGTTAATTTGTGGAATTTCTTTCGTTCTTAATGTGTTTGAACCAATCAGTTGTGTTGTGACAAGGTAGGGGGTATACAGAAGATAGCCCTATCTGGTAAAAGACCAAGTCCATATTATGACAAGAACAGCTCAAATAAGCAAAGAGAAATGACAGTCCATCATTACTTTAAGACATGAAGTCAATACGGAAAATGTCAAGAACTTTGACCGTTTCTTCAAGTGCAGTCGCAAAAACCATGAGGAAACTGGCTCTCATGAGGACCGCCACAGGAATAGAAGACCCAGAGTTACCTCTGCTGCAGAGGATACGTTCATTAGAATTACCAGCCCAAATAAATTCTTCACAGAGTTCAAGTAACAGACACATCTCAACATCAACTGTTCAGAGGATACTGTGTGGTCGAATTGCTGAAAAGAAACCACTACTAAAGGACACCAATAAGAAAAAGAGACTTGCTTGGGCCAAGAAACACAAGCAATGAACATTAGACCGGTGGAAATCTGTCATTTGGTCTGGAGTCCAAATTGGAGATTTTTGGTTCCAACCGTAGTGTCTTTGTGAGACGCAGTATGGGTGAACGGATGATCTCTGCATGTGTAGTTCCTACCGTGAAGCATGGAGGAGGTGTTATGGTGTGAGGGTGCTTTTCTGGTGACACTGTCTGTGATTTATTTAGAATTCAGGGCACACTTAACCAGCATGGCTACCACAGCATTCTGCAGCGATACGCCATCCCATCTGGTTTGGGCTTAGTGGGACTATCATTTGTTTTTCAACAGGACAATGACCCAACACACCTCCAGGCTGTATAAGGGCTATTTGACCATGAAGGAGAGAAATGGTGTGCTGCATCAGATGACCTCCACAAACCCCTGACCTCAACCAAATTGAGATATTTTTTTGATGAGTCTAACCGCAGAGTGAAGGAAAAGCAACCAACAAGTGCTCAGCATATGTGGGAACTCCATCAGGACTGTTAGAAAAGCATTCTAGGTGAAGCTGGTTGAGAGAATGCCAAGAGTGTGCAAAGCTGTCATCAAGGCAAAGGGTGACTATTTGAAGAATCTCAAATATAAAATACATTTTGATTTGTTAAACACTTTTTTTGTTACTACATGATTCTATATGTGTTATTTCATAGTTTTTATGTCTTCACTATTATTCTACAATGTATAAAATGTATAAAATAAAGAAAATCCCTTGAATGAGTAAGTGTTCTAAAACTTTTGACCGGTAGTGTATTTACCCCCCAAAAATGAAATGCGAATTAGCTGCTAATGTGGCTATCATTAAGAACTACAAATACCATGGTGATCTAGACGAGACCGCCGAATTGAGGCAAAGGTAAGAATCTCTGGATTAACTATCTAATGTTAGCTAAATGTAGTAGTGAATAAATTGGCTGCATTTCTTTAAATTGACAATTCTGTGAACTGACTTATTCAAGTTTTAAATTGACACAATACCTGTTTAGCAAGGGTTTCAACTAGCGATGACGTGCAGGGATTTGTAGTTTTTCATGATGTCTACTTTGATGCTAATTAGCATTTTCAAATATGAGAATAAATAGAGCCGAATATATTGATAAAAGTCACCTTGTCCGAGAGAGATACATTTTTTTTCTCTTATGTACCCCAGATGACAGTTCTGCTCAAAATACTAATTATGTATTTTCAACAAACAAAAATACAGGATAAAATGTGACCCAATAGTAAAAGATTACCCCTGAAATACCTCTTTTCCGTGCTGTGAAATTGGATATAAAAGGATAAAGAACAAGTGTTAAACCTCAAACCAACAGAAACAATCAATATTTGTTTTGCAATTTAATGTATGTTAGTGTAATGAGAGGATTGGCTCTCATTAGATTACAGTTCAGATTTCTGTAGAGCTTTTCATGTTGTCTCAGTTAAGCTAACAACATCAATGTTAATTAGATTAAAATACAAACTGATCATTGACTACTTTTATTTATTCAAAAATGTAATTTTATATAATATCTAAGACAGTCCACAAAGGGAACTCACTTGCTAGCCAGGTGCACCTTCGGAGTGATGCCATATTCCCCGAAGAGAGTGATAAACACGTTGGCATCGGTGCCCGCCCCCCTCTCATCTCCAGTGATGGTCACCACCTCATACACTGCAGGGGTGTATGATATGGCAAAGTTAGAGGCACAGACAGACAGACAAAACACAGACAGACCGAGAATGAGATATAGTGTGTGTGTGTGTGTGTGTGTGTGTGTGTGTGTGTGTGTGTGTGTGTGTGTGTGTGTGTGGTGTGTGTGTGTGTGTGAGTGAGTGAGTGGAATGAGTGAGTGAAGTGAGTGAGGGGTGAGTGATGATGAGTGAGTGAGTGAGTGAGTGAGTGAGTGAGTGAGTGAGTGAGTGAGTGAGTGAGTGAGTGAGTGAGTGAGTGAGTGAGTGAGTGAGTGAGTGACTAAAACAGTACTGTAGAGTGAAAAATAAAGAAAGTCTACAACTAGTTGTAAGTATTCTAGGTAGACACCCAAAAAATGTAATAACATTGTCGGGTCCTTTTCATTAAGTTAAACAAGCCATTGTTATTGATAGGTGTCATGTTACATTTGAGATGCAGACATAGGCCTACCTCATACCTGTGAATACTTTAAGTGTTGTATTACCCAGAAAATTAAGGTCAACAATGAGGCTATTACACCAGGAACCAGCAACGATACAGCCATTGTATTAATCAAATGCAGTCAACCTATAAAGGGGGGAGCTCATGCATTGAGAAATAGTTAAGGACGCAAATATTTTCTGTGTAGTAGACCTATTATATTTCTGGCAATCATGCTTGAAGCTAGCCAGCTAATAATACTATGAGGTCTGTATTTTGTATGTTCTTCCATTTATTGTTTGTGCCCATTTATTACCGTTATGTTTGATGCTGTGACCTGCTTCTGTTCCTGATCTGTGTGTCACATCCTAGTTACACAGTACAATGTACAATATAATGTGTCATACCTTTCTTCTTGTGGTACTCATCCTCATAGTTCTCCATGGAATCTGGCTCATAGTTTCGTAGTTCATTCTCATAGATCTCCACGTAGTTCTCAACCAGCTTCTTTTTTTTGCCTTTCACCTTTTTGGTGTCCTCATCACTGTCCCCCCCTGAGCCTTTCTTGGCCTTTTTCTTCTTCTTTTTGCCATCCCCTTCTTCATCTCCCTGTTCGCGAGGTTGTTCGCCCTCTTTCTTGTCCTTTTTGGATTTTTTGTCGTCGTCTTTAGATTTTTTGTCCTTTGACCCCATGTCGTTCTCCTGGTGGTCTTTATTCTTCTTGGTTCCCTTACTGGTGGCCTCAATCACACCAGGGAGCCTCTCTGCTCTCTTTTTCTTGTTATTGATGGTATCACTGGGATCTTCATCATCTGTACTCTTAGACTCACTGCTTCTCACCTCATACTCCTCCTCGCTGTCCTTCTTAGCTTTCTTCTTATTTTTCTTTGTTCTCCCCCTTTTTCTTGCTGCTTTTTACATCAGGCTCAGAGGTGTCAGAGTGGTACCCTTCTTCTGGAGCTTTTGATTTCTTCCTCTTCCCCCTGCCAGCTCCAGCATCCTCTGTGCCAGTGACCCTCTTACGCTTCGTCTTGGGCTCTGGCTCCTGATCCTCTGAGCTCTCGTCATCCACCTCTTCGGTTCCACCACTGCCCTTGGCATTGTTTTTTTTTTCTTTTTCGGGGACATCTTTAATTTATTTACTACCTTGTAACTGTAACTGATTCCAGTGTGTACCGGTGAAACACGATTAAACTGACCTGTAGTGCCACCGTAGTGACCAGCCGGTGACAGCAGGATGGGGCCAGAGCCGTACAGACTCCTGGGTAGAGCAGACTGCAGGGTGGCTTGAGGTGGTTCGGGCAGCCCTCTCCTGCTGTAGTTCCCCATCTGAAACAGCAACAGCCACTGAGCTCATAAAAAATTACTACCACAGCTGGGTTGTCACCTGATCAGTTGAGAAAGCCCCTGTGAAAATCGAGAACACGACCGTTCTAACCTACATTAGAAGCTGATGAGGGTTCTACAACTCAAAGAGGAGATATGTGGTTCAAACATTAACAAATCAGACAACCTGCCACTGTTTTGATAAACCGCTGAGAGATGGAGCTGGAGAAATGTAACCACTCAAATTAATTGACAGAGCTATGCATGCAAGTTCTTTACATAAAACATTTAAACTACAATTTGTATATGATGTGAGGCAATAAAGTATTTACAATTACTTTGTTTACAAACAATGGAATTAAACATGTTTATATTTTGTGCTGTGATGGGATACGACAGCAGAACTAAAGGCATTTACGTTATATTCTTTCAGTCAATGGATATCATTTATGATGACTCCCTGGTGACTATATAGGATTTTTTTAAGTACCTCCTAAATCGCTCCATCAACTTCACGTAGTCATGATGAAAGTCCAGAGAAATATCCATAAAGAGAAACAAGTAGTAAGCACGTGAACAAGGGAGATGAAAATTATTTCAGATTTTCTGGACTCAAAGTTGGCAGTAGCCTCAACAGACCGCTAGTATTCGCTGTTGTTCCTGTCTCTCGAGGCAAAATTAGCATCTGGCATGATGGGATAACATTATCTGAAAATAAAAATTATAATATACAATACATGTTGTATTACAGTATTTTGTATTTAAATTTCAACGACCAACATCAATTAGTTACGTTCCGTGCTAGTGAAAGGAACACATTATTGGCAGCTCTTGTATTGCTACAGCATACCGGTACGGACTGAATTTAGTGCAACACAAAACCTTGTTCCGGTCTCTATCGTGTGAACTTCGACAAGAAGATGGTAAGAGTGGACCAAGATTACACTGAAAATCTCAAATCATCTGCTTTAATGCATTTTCTCCCTTCTCATCTGCATTATTGCTGTGAAGATGAAAGCAATGAAGTGTCACAGACCCCAGTATTTCACGGGTTCAGTTTCATAATCAGTAGTTATCAACCCGATGAATGAACTGTAACGTTAACTAGTTTCCAAATCATTCTCAAAATGAAAGCAAAACATTATTTTTGGCCCCCATAAAATAAACAATTTTAAAGACGGCATTCATTAGTATGTCCTTTTTTTCATCATGTAAAAAAAAGCGAAAGCCGTACCTAGGTTTCACTGGTTTTCACTAGCATCATGTTAGCCAGCCAACTGACATAGCTATGTGACATTATGCAGTTGTATGTCACGCTGTGTTTGGAATGAACTATACTGTCCAATTGTTATTACTTATCATACATATTTTATGTTTCCCAGACGAAGGGAACGTCGTCATTTGGTAAACGTCGCAACAAGACGCACGCCCTGTGTCGTCGGTGCGGCTCCAAGGCATACCACCTCCAGAAGTCCTCCTGCGGAAAGTGTGGCTACCCCGAAAAGCGCAAGAGAAAGTGTGAGTGGCTCATGCTGTTCTTGAATGTCTGGCAGCTGGTTAGCTAGTTGTTATTGTTATTGGTATTATCAATCAGCGCATCCATCGGTGTGACCAATGGGGACTCATCAGTGAGGCTAGATGGATGGATGTATGCCGCAGGTCATGTCAGGTGTTTTCGGTGATGCATAACGTTATGTCAAAAAGAAAAGATAGCTGAAATTAAAGATGTCAGCTGGTTAGCTAGTTGTTATTGTTATTGGTATTATCAATCAGCGCATCCATCGGTGTGACCAATGGGGACTCATCAGTGAGGCTAGATGGATGGATGTATGCCGCAGGTCATGTCAGGTGTTTTCGGTGATGCATAACGTTATGTCAAAAAGAAAAGATAGCTGAAATTAAAGATTTAGACAAGCTGCAGTTTTGCTCTTCATTGATTCTAACACGCTCATCATTTTACCCGTGCAGATAACTGGAGTGCCAAGGCCAAGCGACGCAACACTACCGGAACTGGCCGTATCAGACACCTGAGGGTCGTCTACCGCAGATTCCGGTGAGTCCAACATCCTTCTTGCAATGAATTTCAAGGGTGGTTTGCATATGTACATCAGATGCAGACAGACGGCAATGTTTCCCACGGAATTCAAAGACGAGCTGTTCTTTAGGCATGATTATGTACCTCAATTTCTCCATTGTTTGCTTGCATTTTTGTCTGTTGAATGTGAGACTGGATTAAACGTTTTGGCTGTACAGAGAAGCACCTGATTTGCCCCCCTTTTCTGACCTACAGAGTCACTTGTATGTCCTTACAGTAGGCCCTATGTAATGTAACAGGTGTGATTTCACTAGCTAGGTTTGCCTTGATGGATTTGGTTGTGGTCTACACAGATACATTTCAGTGCCGGGTTGAACCCTCAGTTTTGTTGATGTTGAGATAGTATTAGGGTTTATTTGATATACCATGAGGTAGGTGGTGTTAGTTTTATTTGTTTTTATTTGTTTGTTTAGTTAATGACTGTTAGGTAAACTACTCGTCAAATGTGTTTTTCTGCAATAAAATTGTGACTAGGCTGGCATGATTTGACAAGGCCATGCTAGTGAGAGACTTGAATGCTTGTTGACATCACATGATCACTGGAGACTTTTGATATTGCAAAGTTGGAAGGCTTATTTCACTGTTCTTTCTTGAATGTTACCTGGCACGAACAGATATTGTTGTTATGTAAGTTGCTAGCGAAAGACCAGTCTCGTATCACATACTCAGCTCTAAGACGTGATGTTAGATTCATTTCTAGTAGACTTATAGACAACACTGAAACGGGCTATATATACCCAATTAAGGGCATAAAAGCTAACAGAAACAAGAAAGATAAAGACAAGTGGGAGGCCATGTAACAATGGAGGGACGTCATACCACACATCACATTGGTCATAGTGTTAACCCATACAGAAGTTATTTTGATCCGGATGACACTGAAGTTGGACACCGCTTTATAACACATCCAAAAGATTTTTAAGATGCAGAGTAGGCTTATATCAATTGAAAAGAAAGGAAAATACCCAAATACCCTTCTGCCATGCCATCTTCCAAGCGGGTGGTACATGTTGGGGGATGGATGGGGTTACGTTCCTCACAATGTAAAGCATTTGAGACCTACTGATATAAATGTAGTTTACAATTCATTGTCCTCCTTCCTCGTTAATTAAATGTGTTTTCTCTTGTCTTTTCCCAGGAATGGATTCCGTGAGGGAACTGTCCCTAAGCCTAAGAGGGCAGCAGTGGCTGCCTCTAGCTCTTCCTAGGCTGAGTTTGAAATAAATTCATCATAAAACAACTTGATGGTCTCTCATCCTCTTCTTTGGTCAGTTGTAGGTTCTACAATGAAGATCAAAATGTTGAACCGTTCAACTCTGACAAGAACCCTAGCAGCAACCATTAAGTGTTGGGATCAATGGAAGCTGCTGAGGGGAGAACGGCTCATAATAATGGCCGGATCAAGCAAATGGAATGGCATCAAAACACCCGGAAACCACGTGTTTGATGTATTTTGAAAGCGTTCCACTGATTCTGCTCCAGCCATTACCACGAGTCCGTTCTCCCCAATAAACGTGCCACCAACCTGCTGTGGTTGGGATTCAGTTTTATCACTGAAACTTGTTTGAAGGAAGGTTTTTCCTGCAACCAGTAGAGGGACACATTTCTTCATGTTTGTTTCTTGAGGATCTGAAAAATAGTCTGAAATAATAGAGAGTAGGTTTATATGAATTGAAAAGAAAGGAAAATACCCTTCTGCCATGCCATCTTCCAAGCGGGTGGTACATGTTGGGGGATGGATGGGGTTACGTTCCTCACAATGTAAAGCATTTGAGACCTACTGATATAAATGTAGTTTACAATTCAAATAATAGGGCTCTATTTTGCTGTGCCATAGGAATATTAATTCAGGAGCACCAGTGCCTAGAAAAATGTACAATTCTAGCTTTAATATCTAAAATGTTCTTCATTATGCTCGTAGATTTCTTCATGTGCGCCTACATTTTTCAATTTAAGTGCACCTTGTAGAAAGAGGTCAGCGTAGAGCCCTGAATAATTCACTTGTTTATTCTTCAAAGTGCATCAGGCAGAAAAGGTTTAGGATTCTTTAGTCACAGTATTGTGATTTTGACAAAAGAGGCATGAGGGAGGGGGAAAAAGCATGTTTGAATAGATATTTAGCAGTTCTAAAAATAAATAAATTTCCCACAACTCAAACTACTGGATAAAATGTGAAAATGACATGGGACTAACTGTTATAGTAACCAGTAATTGGTTTCAATACAGTAACTACAAATCACTGATATGTTTGAATATACATTCAAATGGTTTCCCTAGGGCTGGTATACAGACAGTGATACTTGTGGTTAACCAAACATCATTACACTGCTTACTTTCAAAGAGCCCAATCCCACAGATCCTCTATAGCTGCCAGGTGACACTGTCAGTTTGCCAGATCAGATGTCCATGAGGTTTTCCTGCACGGCCACTTGGAGAGCATCTCAAAGCCACAATGTGTATGGCCTCTTCCATTCACTGAACATAACGTTTAGAAGTCCATGTAATAGGAAATGTATCTAGCTTTTGTTTATAATAGATGAAGCCAAACTCAGTGGCTCTTCTCATATCTACATGTCAACAGTGTTTTAGTGTAAAGGTATGTGGTAGAGTTGTTACATGTGCATGACACTGTTTTGGAGATGTTTGACATAACATGTAGAATTGGAATATAAGTAGCTGGCACACCATAGAAGGGTGGGAGTGGTGTTTTGCATTGCAGAGAAAGTTCTGTCTTCTCCAGTTTTCCATTAGTCAATAGTCTCCCAACTTAATTGGATTCCCATGGCTGTATATGCTTATTTTCTATCAGAATCCAGAAGGAGCTTTATCATAACAAAGCCGCTAGTCGCTAAAAAGACAAAAAAATAAACACCATGGCAACTCCCACAGTCCATACAGGATGAAGTGGCGGGAATTAAGAGGAGATATTTTGTCACAGCAGGAAAGGAGAATAACCTATCTACAGATGGTGTGTCAAAACTCAGGCTGAACTTTACCTGTGTTTGTTTTCCTTACTGAAAATGTTGCAAGAGGACAAAGCTCTTTGAAAAACTTGATACTAAGTGCACAAATGTGAGGAATTTTACTCCAATATAGTCAGAGTTGGCTTGTCAGCATCAATAAGGTACAAAAGGTACTGGACTTTTGAAGTACCTTTGTAGCAGGGTTATATAGCCTACCAATGGATCCATTTCAAACAGCCAGATGTGTCCAAACTGAGAACCAACTGCTGTTCCTTTATTTAGACTACTCCTTTAGTTTAACATCCAGATACTGTATATGTACTATATCATGGAAGATATCATTTTGGTCAACTCTGAGTCAAGTGTTTTGAGTGTTCATAGAACCTAATGGATTAAACCCAAGTGTTATACATTTACATTACATTTACATTTAAGTCATTTAGCAGACGCTCTTATCCAGAGCGACTTACAAATTGGTGCATTCACCTTACGATATCCAGTGGAACAACCACTTTACAATAGTGCATCTAACTCTTTTAAGGGGGGGGGTTAGAAGGATTACTTTATCCTATCCTAGGTATTCCTTAAAGAGGTGGGGTTTCAGGTGTCTCCGGAAGGTGGTGATTGACTCCGCTGACCTGGCGTCGTGAGGGAGTTTGTTCCACCATTGGGGTGCCAGAGCAGCGAACAGTTTTGACTGGGCTGAGCGGGAACTGTACTTCCTCAGAGGTAGGGAGGCGAGCAGGCCAGAGGTGGATGAACGCAGTGCCCTTGTTTGGGTGTAGGGCCTGATCAGAGCCTGAAGGTACGGAGGTGCCGTTCCCCTCACAGCTCCGTAGGCAAGCACCATGGTCTTGTAGCGGATGCGAGCTTCAACTGGAAGCCAGTGGAGAGAGCGGAGGAGCGGGGTGACGTGAGAGAACTTGGGAAAGTTGAACACCAGACGGGCTGCCCCAGCACAATTCCAGTAGAAACTCCTCTCACGGTGCAATGAGTTATATTTGAAATCTTCAGAAGATGGCTTGTGTGTGTGTGTAAAAGAAAAGGGAGATGATGAGCCAACCACTTGGATGCCTAACAGCCAGACTGTTATTTTGGGACAGGTTCGTTGCAAATTGGAAAAGGAATTGTTCTGAAAGGAAATATACAGTGCATTTGGAAAGTATTCAGAACCCTTGACTTTTTCCACATTTTGTTATGTTACAGCCTTATTCCAAAATAAAAATCCTCAATCTACACACAGTAGTAACCCATAATGACGAAGCAAAAACAGGGTTTTAGAAAATGTTGGTAATTTATTGAAAAAAATCTGAAATATGACCTTTACATAAGTATTCAGACCTTTTACTCAGTACTTTGTTGAAGCACCTTTGGCAGCGATTACAGCCTAGAGTCTTCTTGGGTATGACGCTACAAGCTTGTCACACCTGTATTTGGGGAGTTTGCCAATTCTTCTCTGCAGATCCTTTCAAGCTCTGTCAGGTTGGATGGGGAGCGTTGCTGCACAACTATTTTCAGGTCTCTTCAGAGATGTTCGATAATACGCCTTCTGGAGTGGCCCAGTCAGAGTCCTAACCTCAACCCGATTGAGATGATGTGGCATGACATCAAGAGAGCAGTTCACACCAGACATCCCAAGAATATTGCTGAACTGAAACAGTTTTGTAAAGATGAATGGTCCAAAATTCCTCCTGACCGTTGTGCAGGTCTGATCCGTAACTACAGAAAATGTTTGGTTGAGTTTATTGCTGCCAAAGGGGGGTCAACCAGTTATTCAATCCAAGGGTTCACATGCTTTTCCCACCCTACACTGTGAATGTTTACACAGTGTGTTCAACAAAGACATGAAAATGTATAATTGTTTGTGTGTTATTAGTTTAAGCAGACTGTGTTTGTCTATTGTTGTGACTTACATGAACATCTGATCTGATTTTATGACCAATTTATGCAGAAATCCAGGGAATTCCAAAGGGTTCACTTACTTTTTCTTGCCACTGTATGTGAATAAGGTATTTCTGTTTTTATTTCGCTTTGTCTTTATGGGGTATTGTGTGTAGCTTGATGAGGAAAAACATTTATTTAATACATTTTAGAATACGGCTGTAATGTGATTTTTTGTTGTTGACAAAGTCAAGGGGTCTGTATACTTTCTGAAGGCACTAAGTGAATGTACAAAGTGTAGATGTTTGCACTTTGAAATGGTTGAATAAGGAAACAGCTGACACAAAGTGTGTTTGTTAATAGTGCAAAGTTCATAATGACTAAACCTTATTTTGTTTACATCATTACTGATGATCAAACCCTGGTTTCTTATAAGTCAGCGAGGTGTTCTTTTTTTCATGTTCTTCACATCGGCTCAAAGTGAGTCAACCTGGTTGTCTAGTCCTATTGCGTCATTTGCTCGTCACATTCAGGTTGACTTATTTGTGGATCTGTTTATTTTACATTTCACATCATAATGATAAATGCCTGGAGAGCACAACTGAGCCCAGAGGATCTAAATGTTTTTCTTTTTAAATAGTGTGTGTACCACAAGTCTCGGCCTCTCTTAAATGAGACAGCAATTTGTCAGACTCCTAAACCTGATCCTTAACCAGTGAATACAGAACAGGAAATATATTGAGGGTTCCGGGTGAACTGTAACAGATATTCAACTGACAAATCTCAAAGTCCATTGCTGAGAAAGTACCTCTTTATGCATAATAATGACCATGATAATGCAATGAAAAAGGTCACGCAGAGCGTTCATTATATTCTTCTCACATAAGTTACAATTCAACTATTCTATTATTTCTTTATTTTACAATTAAATGTATATTCTTATCATGTATTTCTCACTATCTGAGTGAAGGGTGAGGTTTCACTCACTAAGGAGGATAGATGGATGCAATCTAAGAGGCAACCACCACATTGGAGGAGATGACAGTTCCTGTAAAACTCATTGAGACCAGAATCCTGGAAGAGAAGGAGAGAGAGGACCCTAATAGGGCTCCTTTTAAAGGCTCTCCCTCGCCAATAACCTTTTTGGCAAGGCCCACATTGGAGGACTTCACCTCACATCTGCAGTCCCTTAGATCTTGACGTATTTGCAAGTCCCTGCTCCTCGCAAATACACTTAGAGGCGACATTGGATATAGTGTGTGCGTGAGTAAGTGCACTTGTCAACCATTCCCAACCTCTGGTAAAGCGCTTACATTTGTTTTGATCCATGCCACTAACAATTAGAACCGTTGGCCCAAACAGTGGAAAGGCATCACAGCTGGCTTCAGGCTAAGACAGAGATGCCAGAGCTGTATCCAAATGATGACATTTGATCAAATTAATTCAATCATTATTTCACAACAGTACATTTGTATTTTGCTACTTTACTGTACCAAGTTCACAAACAGCATATAGTGCATACAGTAAATAAACACACACTAGATCTTTACATATTAAATTCAAATTCCCTGTTTTCATATTTGGAGAAAAAATTTCTGAAATGTGCTCTTTTGTCTTTTGGTTTCATGTTTGAGTTCATGTTAACTCTTAAATCAGGGTTCCCCAACTGGTGGGCCGAATTTGGCCCGTGGATGGTTATATTTGACCCCCAAGTTTTCTGAGCCAAAAAAACAAAAAGTTTAAAGAGTGTTGGACATGAAAGACTAAAAACACCAGGAAATCAGCTCCAATTGATTTTACTTTAGGTAATCTGTATCCAAGTATTCCCATGCATAATAGAAAGAAGTGATTGTATTCAAGCCAGGTTTAAAATTATTATGTTTTAGTCAAATATGATATCTGTTTAGGCATCTTGCGGTCAATTTGCAGTCTACAAATAATTTTTTATTATGTTTTGGCCCCCCGACCATCCACTCAAGAAAACAATCAGCCTGCGACTGAATCTAGTTGATCCTTGTCTTAAACCATTTCAGGGTGTCTGGAAGCTGCTGAATTTATGGCTTTAGTTGTTGTTGTTTTATCCTGTCTATCAGGGGGAACCTTCTACCAGACCCAGTTCCCCATATCCACTTTTTTTTTTGTAAGGTTCCTATGCTTCCCATTTATCTCACTCACTCAATTACAGACCTGGTGGGAGGGAAGCCATTTTGAATATGATTCCCCCCAAAAATACAGTTTCACATCAGTAGAACAGGTATTGGTCTCCTGGGGCACCGCAATTAAAAACAGAGCAAACACACAGTTAGGATTTGGGAAGACTGGGGTCAGTCTTGCCCTCGGCATGGCCAGGGTTTGGTATGGGATGCTGGGCACTCCCATATACAAGATCAGGACACGCCCATGGGCACTAAGATAGCGGTGGCGTTCCTGCCGGACTACATTGCAGACTTTGCAATGCAAAGTCTGCAATATAGCTGTGTGCCACATCATCGACTGGCAGCAGTCAGGCAGGTTGCTAAATCATATAACGTGGTTAGTTGATATGTTAAACACCTATCCAGGCGTTGTGAGATCTGGCAGGTGTCGGCGTCGTAGTCAGGAACGCCACCATCAACACGGGTACTATATGTTAAATATGGTCCAGTCCACTGCCCCAAGAGTTAATATGACATTTGACCACTGAGTAGAGCAGCATCCCAGAATATCTAGGCTCTTGTAAAAGTCTGAGAGCGTCTCCAGAAATCGCTGGAGACCGGAATTGGCTGGTACACTAGCTTGAAGCTGGGAAATGCTTGTGTGTTTCCAGTATTTTAGTCACAGGACTCTATTGATTTACTTTTCTGGAGGTCTAATACAGCCTTACTCACTCCTCTTCGCTCGCTGTGGTGCATAAGTATGTGCAATATATTTTATTTTACACTTTGTATTGAACTACAGGTCAACTGACAAACGTTTGTGTAAAAAAAAAAAAAAAAAGTATACTCTGTAATTATGACACTCTACTTCCCTAATTTTGGGACGGGGAAGTGGGTGTCAGTAATTAGTTATTAGTTATATAGTAATAAGTGCTGTGTAATCTATTAACTGTAATATTAACATTGTTCATTGCTTTATGATATTTCGGTTGAAGAGGTCTGACACCTAAGCCGTAAAAGTGTCCATTATAATGGATTTGTATGAACTTAACCGATTCCCCTTTCAACTCCATTGACCTTTGGGAATGATGTCATTGGGAGGAACATGGATGTCATTTCGAAGCCAACACACACACACATCAATTATTCATGGCTTTCATCAGCAGGTTCTACCATGTCTGTCTTACTCCCTTCCTCTTATATTACCATTCCTTTGTTTTCTTGAATTCTTAACAGACGACGTCCATTTTGGGCCCTTTGGTTTCTTGGGTTAACAATGTGAGGTGTTTACCATAATGTAAGGCGATGCCAAAACAAATGACATTGAAGAGTAAGTGCCATGTCTAATTTGTTTATTCTCACTGTTGGCCTCAATGTGTGTATTCCATTCAATGGGTACTACTGTACGTTCACTCTCTTCCCTTGGGTGCATCTCTACTGCTTAATATTGTTCTTGTATGGAGCTAAGTGCATTCCCATCTTGCTAAGGCCAAATATTTAGTACATAGTTTTATTTTATTTTACTAGGCAAGTCAGTTAAGAACAAATTCTTATTTTCAATGGCGGCCTAGGAACACTGCCTTGTTCAGGGGAAGAAAGGCAGATTTTTACCTTGTCAGCTCGGGAATTCGATCTTGCAACCTTTCGGTTATAAGTCCAACGCTCTAACCACTAGGCTACCTGCCACCCCTTTTGTTTTAATCATATCTGATCTGCTTCATTTTCAGATTCTATGCAGATCATTTTGAGCGGCTAAGACTTTTCTATTTACTGTGGTTTCTTTTACATAACAACGAGGGTCAAAGTGTTTCATGGGAAGGTGCTGCTTTTAATACTGTTCTGAACCCCATTAATTAAGCTTGTATTCTGAATCCGATGTTTGTGTGAGGCTTAACTGAAGGTTGACTAATTCCTAGACTGCAGCTGCTCAAATCTTCTTCTCCTTCCCTGGTCTGCGAACACTTTATAGCTGTGGCTGTAGCACTGAACAAGGGCCTAAATTAGTGAAATACTCAATATTTACAGAATTCATATGCCTACAATCAATAATGCCATTGTAGCCTACCCTCAGACAAATGTGTCATATTGACAAGGTTTCAACCATTGCCTGGTCTTCATCTCTCGACAGTACATTTGTTTTTGTTTTTTCTACCCACCACCTGCAAAAGAGGCCTTCTGCACGTCACTAAAGGCTTATATTCTCTACCATCCCATAGTTTCTGATCTCTGCCATGTATATTGCTATAATAATCATTACGTGGTCTGTTGTCCTGTTCATCTGTAGGTGAACAGTGCCCTAATGTTGAACAGCCAGTGTCAGCCCCCAGGAGACACAGGACAGAGAATTCATGTTGACATGAGTTGTGTTGACTTAAAGCAGTTTCACATTTCTATGTGTTACTGTAATGTTACTGTAATGTTACTGTAACAGCACAGAACTGCGTCTTATGGGACGTTACTGGCCATGATACAGTAGAATGGATGGAAGTGGGGCCACTAGCTCAAACCTAACCCCGAAACCTAATAGTTTATGAACTTGCTCGTCAACTATATGCCTATTTTTGTCCATTAAGCATCTAGTGGCTATTTATCTTATGAAAGGAAGATGCTTAAACATGTTTGGTAAAAGTGCAATCAGACATGGGTCAAATGCAAGACAATTAGTACAGTGAACAAGGCCATAATATTTTTGGAAGTTCTCCATGCAACGTGTTTTGATAAATTACAGTTTCACAGATTATCTTCTTTCTCCACCCCGCTGTTGAGGTTTCTCATGTTGAGGTTGGTTGCTCTCACACTCTCTGTGTTGATATCCCATTCTCTGTGTATTTGCTTTAGCCACTGAATTGCTTGTTCAATCTTAATAGCGTCAAATAGGAGCCATGTATATTGGTCGTTTTATGATTGAAGCTGGCTCAGCTAGATTATATCCTGGGAAGTCTACTTTATGCTCATCACAATATATGTGTGTGTGTGTATGCGTGCGCGTGTGCAGTTACGTGCGCGTGTGTGTCTGTGCGCACACACACATACTGTTACCAAAAAGAAGATCTGGGATTATTTTGCGTGTTTGAACCTGAACTCATCGTTAACAGCCTTGGACCCAAGTTCGTTAGGGTTTGTTTACCCAATGACGCTTGTGTAAACTTGGAAAGTAGTGGCCTGTACCTTTCAGTAGCATCTGTGTGCTTATAGGTGTCATAATATGACCTCTGAACTCTGTCACAAATTTGAGTGTGAAAACCCTCCTGTGCTTACATAAATGATTTCCGCTTGTTCTTAGATGACATGTAGTTTAATGACACACACACACACTGCCTGACACTGACTCATGTGCGTGATGTTTTGCACATACACACGTTCAGTCTCATAGGTGGTCCAAAGGAAATGGAGTCATGCACAAATCCTTGAAACCAAAAGGTGGGTATCAGTTACTGTTAATCAATTGAATTCATTTTTAGAATGTATTGCTTAAATTAATATTCTATAGGGTGGATACAACATAAGCTTATTGGATTTAAAATGAAAAACATCTGTCATTTTAGGGGGTTTACAGATATGGCAGAACATAATATTTCAAAATTGATAAGGACCTTTCATATTATGCTATTGTAACATTTCATGGTGGGATTGAATAACTTGAAACTTCTCACAGAGAAGAAATTGCATCAACCTGGTCTCAGAGCATTTCGTATTATTCTGTACATAAATCCGAGACACTCCATTTAGGATGATATGTTACGTTTCGTATTGTATGTATTAATTTGTGGATGTCCATCATCCATTTCATGTGATATGTTACGAGTTACAAAATGTACAATATGTTATGAATTTGCAAAACGTATGAAATGTTACAAATTCCAATTTGTTGTGGCTAACGTAGGTAGCTGGCTAATGTTAGCTAGCTGGCTAATGTTAGCTAGGCTAGGGGTTAAGCTTATGAGTTAGGTTAAAGGGTTAGGGTTAGGGGAAAGGTTAGCTAACATACTAAGTAGTTACAAAGTTGCTAATTATCTAAAATGCTAAAGTTGTCCCTGATGAGATTCGCACGCGCAACCTTTGGGTTGCTAGACGTTCGCGCTAGACGTTTGCGTTATACGCCGACTAACCGCCCTCCTTTCATTTTTCCTTAAGTAACCTTCTGTCTGACGTAATCATACCAAACGTAACATGTCACACTAATCTGGTGTCCCTGATTTATGTATGCTAGTATATGAGACCAGGCTGATTGCGTAAGTCACTAAATAATGACAATGACAATACTTAGGTGAATCACTGATAATCTGATAAACGTTCAAAAACTGGTACCAGCGTAATAGAAATACATATACAGAGTTTGGCAAACTACCCTGCATGTTGGCACAACTCATTCCATGACTAAGGCATTCTAAAAAGCCTTCTAATTCGCAATTTGACATACTCCTCACCTGAAGGACAACACATGGATAATGTTATTACACACAATACTGCACTATACATTAACTCTCTAAAGCTATTATGTGATGCAAAACAGTCAAGTGAAGTGTATCTCTGAACAGCAAACCTTCTACAGACAAATCGTTTTGTGAGAACTGACTTTTCCTTGGTGTTATCATGGCAGTTTGGCACATAATGACAGGCCCTATACTACATTCCTTTCAATGAATCATAATAACAATTCTGTACATCTCAATCATTGTAGCTTAAATACTCTAAATACTAACTCACAGTTTGCACAATGATTGAAAGAAGCTAGTGTTTAAACTGTTTAGCTACAGTGTACAGCCAATGCCCCTTTAGGCCATGGAGAAGCTGCTCTGCTCTTACAGCCTTGCTCTCTGACCTGTGCGAGAAGACAGGAAAAACAAACAAACAAACATTGATGTTTCTGGTCGAGGTAGCTTGACATCAAAGTGGAGCAGACATCTTCTCTCTCTTGTTTGTCCTTCCTCCTGTCTGGCTTACCAAAAGCTTTTCAACATTGTCTAAATGTGCCATTCCTAGTCTTTAGAGGATGTCAAATGAGTCATCCTGGGAGCCAATCTATTTCTGTTGGCACTAACACTTCCGCTAACCGAATAAGTCCCTTAGGAGAGCAGAATCTGTCTGAAAAGGCATCTTGGGCAGTTTGAAGGCAGTGCCGTCAATGTATGTGTGGACATCCCTCTGACTCACAGACACTTCACAATACTATGAGGAGTCTTAGAGAAGCTGTTGAAGTAACCGTTCATGGGATTCCAAATAAACAAGATCTATATGCATTTCTCCTGTACCGTCTCATTACTTAGCAACACATGAAGAGCCTGGTCTTTCACACATGACTGAGTGGTCTTTCCTCCCACACCAGAGTGGTCCCTGGTTAGGTTTGTCACCTCTCTCCTCCCATCCTCTGTACTTCTCTGTTCTGACAAATAAGAACTTTGGGGGTCTTGGACAGAGGAATTGCGGAGCCCAACCTGCTCTCCTGTGTGATGACAGCTTCCATCAGGAAGGTAGAGGACGGCCTGAGAGGTGCTGGACACCTCCTTCAGTTCGCGGGACACCAAGGACGGGAACTCTTGTGAAGAGATGATGGAGTGGAGCTGGTGTTCATCAATGCAGTGGCAGTTATGTGCTCCCTGTCTCTGCTGCCTCCGTGCTCCTATCTTACAGAACAGACACTTGATCTGCTCAATGAGCTTGAGGAGCACGGCCTTGCGGAGGAGGATGTAGATCCAGGGGTCCAGGATGGGGTTGAATGAGGCGAAGCGGATCGCCCGTAGATCTGGGTTCTTCTCCAGTCTCAGCTCCACCGGAGTCTTATAAATCTGGTTCAGAAACACTTGCACCTGCAAAGGAGAGGGAATAAAGGGAATTTTGTTTTGCCCTGCTGAATTTAATTGACATTGATGCTTATGTTTTTATACAGCTTTTTGACACCTACATCTCCAAGAGAAATTGAATTTAATCTGATTGAATTCTGCCCAAGGGGAACACCAGGTGTGGCACACAGTAAAAACATACACAACTAACACACCACACACAACTAATGATGCTTATTTGTGTGGCGCGCATGTGTGTGTGCGACCGTGTGTGATATTTGACTTTTCAGTCATTTAGAAGACACTCTTAACCAAAGCGACTTACAATTAGTGCATTCATCTTCAGATAGCTAGGTGAGACAACAACATATCACATATCTTATCAAGTACATTTTCCCTCAACAAAGTATTTATCAGCTAAGTCAGTGCTAGTACACAAAGCAGAATAAAATGAGTGTGCAAAACATTAGGAACACCTGATCTTTCCATGACAGACTGACCAGATGAATCCAGGTGAAAGCTATGATGCTTTATTGATGTCACTTCAATCAGTGTAGAGTTGTATTTGTATTTATTATGGATCCCCATTAGCTGCTGCCTTCTTGGGGCTCAGCAAAATTAAGGCAGTTATACAATTTGTAGATGAAGGGGAGGAGACAGGTTAAAGGATTTTTAAGCCTTGAGACAATTGAGACATGGATTGTGTATGTGTGTCATTCAGAGGGTGAATGGGCAAGACACAATATTTAAATGCCTTTGAACGGGGTATGGTAGTAGGTGCCAGGTGCACCGGTCTGTGTAAAGAACTGCAATGCTGATGGGTTTTTCATGCTCAACAGTTTCCCGTGTGTATCAAGAATGGTCCACCAACCAAAGGACATTCAGCCAACTTGAAGTCAACATGGGCCAGCATCCCTGTGGAATGCTTTCGACACCTTGTAGAATTAATGCCTCGACGAATTGAGGCTGTTCTGATGACAAAGGGGGTGCAATTCAATATTAGGAAGGTGTCCTTAATGTTTTGTACACTCTGTGTACACTGAGTGTACGAACATTAGGAACACCTTCCTAATATTGAGTTGCACCCCCTTTGTCATCAGAACAGCCTCAATTCGTCGAGGCATTAATTCTACAAGGTGTCGAAAGCATTCCACAGGGATGCTGGCCCAGTCTATGTCATGGAAAGATCAGGTGTTCCTATTGTTTTGTACACTCAGAACACGTATTACACTACTATGTACATAAACTATGAGAAAACAACGGACTCTAACTTACATTCACAATGTGCGTAAAATATCAACTCGTGCGTACATTTAAATCGTGCGCATAAAGTTTTTAAATGGTCTTTCTGCGAATAGGAAAAATAAATAAAATGGTTCACAAAGTGAGAAGAGAAACTTACAACAAGTGGAATGGAGCATATAAGCACCACCGCTGAGGTGCATATGAGTACAATCACCATCTGGATCTCTGCGCCGGCCAGATGCCCGAAGCTGCGTCTCCTTCTCCGGTCTGTGTTTCGTCCGGGGTCTGTCCACAATGACATCTTCCGAACAAACCGCCTGTGCATTCGAATCAGAGCACCGCATACCAGAACGTTACAGATCACTGTGGCTAGAATTAGAATCGAACTGAACCCCGCGTACATATATGAAAAGGCGGCATCAGTACTAACGTTGCTCCGCCACTCTATGAAGCACCAGGTTTGTGGGTACTGCTTTTTGACTTGTCCCAGACCCATGCTAGGTAGAGCGCAGAAAAGCACGTTGGAGATGTAGATAGCCAGAAGCGTCATGCCCGCCAGTCTCTGATCCACATAGTCGTTGTAGAAATACGCGTGGTTTATCGCCAAGTATCTCTCCACGGACATGGCGCATATAATGCTGAGCCCCGCTAGAGAGAAGAAAAGCATGATGAATCCAAAATATTGGCACAGTGGTTCCCCGCCTGGCCACGAGCCTTTCACATAGGTTGCGATGGTGACGGGACTGGCCAGGAGTGTCCCCAAAAGGTCTGTAACCGCCAGACCGCATACCAGCGTGTAGAACGTGGTCTCCTTCTGTTCTTTCCTGGACTTGCAGAGCACCACGATGGCAATCACATTTCCCACCACCCCGAAAATAAACATGATGGACGGTATAGTCGGGACCATGGTCCTCCCGGTCACAGTGTTGTTACTCATTTTAAACAAATATTTAGTCACATTATAGGCTGTCGTTGATATTTCCCAATAAGAAATACAGTAGATGCATTAGGCATGGTATCTACAAAAATTAAGCGTATCGAACATGATTGAAATCTTCATCCTGAATGTGAGCTGAATCAATATATTCACAACAGAAGTTAGAACGCCTTTAAAACTGTTGTTTCGATGTTCAGTTGATTTTGTCCAAGTATCTGTAACCCGTCGACGTCATTGCCTTATCCCCTGTCCATTGACGTTTACAAATGACTGATCCATGTTTAAGATTCGTGCTCACTCGTCTGCCTGTATAATCTACAGTTCACTGATATGATTGAGTGTGTGTCTGTGCGCTTTTTWAAATTCCCCTCTGCATGAGCACTGCCCCGCCCCCTGCTCCAAGCTTCCAGCTGTCAATACCTCTTAGATGTAGTTTGCTGCTTAAACGCACAAAGGTTTAGAGTTCCTCACTTTCAATGATTAGGCTATGCCCACAGAACTTCCTGGATGCTCTCTGCATATCTGAGATTGATATAATTATTAAAATATTATATTTCAGTACAGCTCGTCAGTAACATTATTGCAGCAGAAACAGAAATAACACGCTATGTAAGCAAAAGTCAGTGGAGGGAAGGCCCGTTACAGTAGACAGGTATAATTTATATTATTGTGTGGTTTCAACATATTAGGCCTATCAACGGCTTCCTAAAACAGAATCGGTCAGAGGCTCAGCAGGATGGACTGACCCTGCTTTCTCTGACACTGTTTGAGGTTCATACTGGACGCTTATGTTTTCTCTGCATACAGATAGGGTGTTGGGGGGGGGGGACCAGAATACCTTTCAAACCAGGAAGATTTCTCACCTTGTGTCTGGCGCCTTAGACCACTCGGCCATCCTGACAACTATGAACCCTTAAAATTCATATTTTTTCAGGATTCTGTAACATAAAGTCTGATATGTCTGATGGAAACATGCAGATTTTTTCTCTCTAAAGGGTTCTGAAGGGAAACACCATGAACAGTGATTAACAGTTTGATAGATGTCATAATTTGAGAACAGAAAACACATGAAACGTAGATAATCGTTCGATACAGGTCATCATATGCCTAGCTTAGAATTCACTCACTTCTTCAATTTCCTTAAAAAAAAATGTTTTACTCTTCCTTCATTAGCTTTTGGCATTTTTTTGTTGTCTGTTCTTTGTATCTTCAGTTCTGCATGTCTCCATCAGACATATCAGACTTTATGTTACAGAATCCTGAAAAAACATATTAATATTAAGGTTTCACAGTTGTCAGGATGGCCGAGTGGTCTAAGGCGCCAGACTCAAGGTGAGAAACCTTCCTGGTTATAAGGGTATTCTGGTCTCCGACTGGAGGCGAGGGTTCAAATCCTCTTCTTCTGACACAGCTTTTGCCTAAAAAGTATACTTTTGTCAACACCGAGAATTTCTCCAAAGGTTGAAAGGGAAACAACATGATTCATAATTTGAGAACAGAAAACACATGAAATGTGAATAATCGTTCGATACAGGTCATCAATGCCTAGTTTAGAATTCAAAAGTTACTCAATTCCTTTAAAAAAAAGTTTTTTACTATATCTTTCATTACCTTTTAACATTTTTTTCTTTTTCTGTTCTTTGTATCTTAAGAA
>NC_036855.1:34803564-34872441 GCF_002910315.2 Salvelinus sp. IW2-2015
TGGTGTGTGTGGTGTGTGTGTGTGTGTGTGGTGTGTGTGTGTGTGTGTGTGTGTGTGTGTGTGTGTGTGTGTGTGTGTGTGTGTGTGTGTGTGTGTGTGTGTGTGTGTGTGTGTATTAAACTACATGTCATCTAAGAACAAGCGGAAATCATTTATGTAAGCACAGGAGGGTTTTCACACTCAAATTTGTGACAGAGTTCAGAGGTCATATTATGACACCTATAAGCACACAGATGCTACTGAAAGGTACAGGCCACTACTTTCCAAGTTTACACAAGCGTCATTGGGTAAACAAACCCTAACGAACTTGGGTCCAAGGCTGTTAACGATGAGTTCAGGTTCAAACACGCAAAATAATCCCAGATCTTCTTTTGGTAACAGTATGTGTGTGTGCGCACAGACACACACGCGCACGTAACTGCACACGCGCACGCATACACACACACACATATATTGTGATGAGCATAAAGTAGACTTCCCAGGAATAATTCTAGCTGAGCCAGCTTCAATCATAAAACGACCAATATACATGGTCCTATTTGACGCTATTAAGATTGAACAAGCAATTCAGTGGCTAAAGCAAATACACAGAGAATGGGATATCAACACAGAGAGTGTGAGAGCAACCAACCTCAACATGAGAAACCTCAACAGCGGGGTGGAGAAAGAAGATAATCTGTGAAACTGTAATTTATCAAAACACGTTGCATGGAGAACTTCCAAAATATTATGGCCTTGTTCACTGTACTAATTGTCTTGCATTTGACCCATGTCTGATTGCACTTTTACCAAACATGTTTAAGCATCTTCCTTTCATAAGATAAATAGCCACTAGATGCTTAATGGACAAAAATAGGCATATAAGTTGACGAGCAAGTTCATAAACTATTAGGTTTCGGGGTTAGGTTTGAGCTAGTGGCCCACTTCCATCCATTCTACTGTATCATGGCCAGTAACGTCCCAAAGACGCAGTTCTGTGCTGTTACAGTAACATTACAGTAACATTACAGTAACACATAGAAATGTGAAACTGCTTTAAGTCAACACAACTCATGTCAACATGAATTCTCTGTCCTGTGTCTCTGGGGGCTGACACTGGCTGTTCAACATTAGGGCACTGTTCACCTACAGATGAACAGGACAACAGACCACGTAATGATTATTATAGCAATATACATGGCAGAGATCAGAAACTATGGGATGGTAGAGAATATAAGCCTTTAGTGACGTGCAGAAGGCCTCTTTTGCAGGTGGTGGGTAGAAAAAACAAAAACAAATGTACTGTCGAGAGATGAAGACCAGGCAATGGTTGAAACCTTGTCAATATGACACATTTGTCTAGGGTAGGCTACAATGGCATTATTGATTGTAGGCATATGAATTCTGTAAATATTGAGTATTTCACTAATTTAGGCCCTTGTTCAGTGCTACAGCCACAGCTATAAAGTGTTCGCAGACCAGGGAAGGAGAAGAAGATTTGAGCAGCTGCAGTCTAGGAATTAGTCAACCTTCAGTTAAGCCTCACACAAACATCGGATTCAGAATACAAGCTTAATTAATGGGGTTCAGAACAGTATTAAAAGCAGCACCTTCCCATGAAACACTTTGACCCTCGTTGTTATGTAAAAGAAACCACAGTAAATAGAAAAGTCTTAGCCGCTCAAAATGATCTGCATAGAATCTGAAAATGAAGCAGATCAGATATGATTAAAACAAAAGGGGTGGCAGGTAGCCTAGTGGTTAGAGCGTTGGACTTATAACCGAAAGGTTGCAAGATCGAATTCCCGAGCTGACAAGGTAAAAATCTGCCTTTCTTCCCCTGAACAAGGCAGTGTTCCTAGGCCGCCATTGAAAATAAGAATTTGTTCTTAACTGACTTGCCTAGTAAAATAAAATAAAACTATGTACTAAATATTTGGCCTTACAAGATGGGAATGCACTTAGCTCCATACAAGAACAATATTAAGCAGTAGAGATGCACCCAAGGGAAGAGAGTGAACGTACAGTAGTACCATTGAATGGAATACACACATTGAGGCCAACAGTGAGAATAAACAAATTAGACATGGCACTTACCTTCAATGTCATTTGTTTTGGCATCGCCTTACATTATGGTAAACACCTCACATTGTTAACCCAAGAAACCAAAGGGCCCAAATGGACGTCGTCTGTTAAGAATTCAAGAAAACAAAGGAATGGACACACACACACACACACACACACACACACACACACACACACACACACACACACACACACTGACCTAAGTGCATGTTGTTTTGCACATGCACACATTCACGGTCTCATTGGTGGTCCAAAGGAAATGGAGTCATGCACTTATCTTTGAAGCCAAAATGTGGGTCTCAATAACTGTTAATCCATTTTATTCCTTTTCAGAACGTATTGCTTACATGAATATTCTATAGGGTGGATATAACGCAAGCACAGTGAATTTATAATGAAAAACCTCTGTAATTTTAAGCCTTTTACAGATATACCGGAACATCATATTTTAGAACTGATATTCCATATTTATGTTACACTGATGTAACATTTCATGACATGATTAAATAACTTGCATCTTCTCACAGAGAAGAAATTGCATAGGTCACAAAATTATGACAATGACAATATTGCGGTGGGTCACTGAGAATCTGTGTTTGGCTAACTATCCTGCATGTTGGCACAACTCATTCCATGACAAAGGCGTTCTAAAAAACATTCTAATTGGATAATTTGTCATACTTCTCACCTGAAGGACAAACACATGGATAATGTTTTTTACACACATATCACTGCCCTATAAACTGTCTAAATCTATTCTGTGATGCAAAACAGTCTAAATGTATCTCTCTAAACAGCAAAGCTTCTAAAGACAAAGGTATTTGTGAGAACGGATTTTTCCTTGGTCCTGGCAATCACGGCACGTTATTTCAGGCCCCATGCTACATTCAATCTAAATAACGCTTCTGTACATTGGAATATTTTTGGTTTACTGACAACCTGGGCTCTAAATACAAAGTTTACTCAATGATTGAAAGAAGCTAGTGATTAAACTCTTGAGCTACAGTGTACAGTCATGGGCCTTTAGGCCATGGAGACAACCTTGCTCCCTGACCAGTGCAAGAAGACTGGAAAAGAAACAAACATTTGATGTTTCTGGTCAAGGTAGCTTGACATCAAAGCAGAGCCGACACCCTCTCTCTCTCTCTCAGTTGTGTCTCTATTGTTTTGACTTCTCCCTCCCTCTACCTAGCTTCCCAAAAGCGTCTCAACGTTGTTTAAATGTGCAATACCTCATCTTGAGAGAATGTCAAATGAGTCGGCCTGGGTCCCAGTTTATTTCTGCTTTTACTAACACATCCACCAACCAAATAAGTCCCTTAGGAGAGCAGAAGCTGTCTACCTCAGAGAAGGCATCTTGGACAGTCTGAAGACAGTCCCTTCAATGTAAGTGTGGCATCCCTCTGACTCACAGAAACCTCACAATAATATGAGGACTGAGGAGTACTAGAGTATCTGTTGAGAAAGTAACTGCTTCTGGGAATCCAAATAAACAAGACTTATATGCATTTCTCCTGTACTGTCTCATTGCTTAGCGACACATGAAGAGCCTGGTCTTTCACACATGACTGAGTGGTCTTTCCTGCCACACCAGAAAGGTCCCTGGTTAGATGTGTCGCTTCTCTGCTCCCGTCCTCTGTATTGCTCTGCCCTGATGAATAAGAACTTCGGGGGTCTTGGACAGAGGAAGTGCGGAACCCAAACTGCTCTCCTGTGTGATGACAGCTTCCTGTGTACGTCTCACTTCCTTCGGGCAGGTAGAGAACGGTCTGAGAGGTGCTGGACACCTCCCTCAGCTCGCGGGACACCAGTGAGGGTGACTCTCGAGAGGAGATGATGGAGGGGCGCTGGTGGCAGTTCTGTCTCTGCTGCCGCCGTGCTCCTATCTGACAGAACAGACACTTGATCTGCTCAATGAGCTTGAGGAGCATGGCCTTGCGGAGGAGGATGTAGATCCAGGGGTCCAGGATGGGGTTGAAAGAAGCGAAGCGGATCGCCCGCAGATCTGGGTTCTTTTCCAGTCTCAGCTCCACCGGAGTCTTATACAGCTGGTTCAGAAACACCTGCACCTGCAAGGGAGAGGTAATTAATGGAATTGAATCACTTTATTATGCCCAGCTGAATTGAATTGACCTTGATATTTATGTTTTATACAGCTTGCTGACACCTGCAAGATAAATGTAATTGAATCTAATTGAAGTGTGTTGTGTGTGTGTGTGTGTGTGTGTGTGTGTGTGTGTGTGTGTGTGTGTGTGTGTGTGTGTGTGCGTGCGTGCGTGCGTGCGTGCGTGCGCGTGATGTATTGCCAAATTGCTCAACAAATCATGGCTAACCATTTTATGGATCTAGCTGTCTGAAGGCACACCTGTCCTTATGGAGACTGATGTGAGCAGTATACAAAGCAGAATATGCAATATAGGCCTACACTACTATGCAAATCAGCTATGAGTAAACTATTATAATGTTAGAATTAGACTTACAGGCAGTGTGCATAAAATATCAAATCGTGTGTACATGTGTATCTTGTGCGTAAATAATTAAAATAGTCTTTGTGCGATTGGGAAAATGTGTAAAATGGTTCACAAAGTGAGAAGAGAAACTTACAACTAGTGGAATGGAGCATACGAGCACCACAGCTGAGGTGCATATGAGTACAATCACCATCTGGATCTCCGCGCCGGCCAGATTCCCGAAGTTGCGTCTCCTTCTTGGGTCTGTGTTTCGCCCTGGGTCTGTCCCCAACGACATCCTCCGAACGAACTGCCGGTGCATCCGGATCAAAGCCCCGCACACCAGAACGTTACAGATCACCGTGGCCAGAATTAGAATCGAACTGGATCCCGCGTACATGTACGAAAAGGTGGCATCAGTACTCACGTTGCTCCGCCACTCTATGAAGCACCAGGTTTGTGGGTACTGCTTTTTGACTTGTCCCAGACCCATACTAGGCAGAGCGCAGAAAAGCGCATTGGAGACGTAGATAGCCAGAAGAGTCAACCCCGCCAGTCTCTGATCCACATAGTCGTTGTAGAAATACGCATGGTTTATCGCCAAGTATCTCTCTACGGACATTGCGCATATGATGCTGAGACCCGCTAAAGAGAAGAAGAGGAGGATGAATCCGAAATACTGGCAGAGTGGGTCCCCGCCTGGCCAAGATCCTTTCACATAAGTGGCGATGGTGACTGGACTGGCCAGGAGGGTCCCCAAAAGGTCCGTAACCGCCAGACCACAAACCAGCGTGTAGAACGTGGTCTCCTTCTGCTCTTTCCTGGACTTGCAGAGCACCACGATGGCGATGACATTTCCCACCACTCCGAAAATAAACATGATGGAAGGTATTGTCGGGACCATGGTCCTCCCGGTCACAGTATTGTTACTCATTGTAGTATGTCCAGATTATATATATATTTAAAAAAAATACTTCATTCACATTATAAGCTATCCTTCATTTTTTACAAGTAAAGACTACTGTAGATGCTTTAGGCATATTATCTACATAAATTAAACTTATCAAACATGATTGAAATATTCATGCTGAATGTGAGCTGAACCGATCTACTCACAACAGAAGTTAGAACGCCTTTAAAACGGTTGTTTAAGAGTTCAGTTGATTTTGCTGAAGTATCTGTAAGGGACAGTTCGAAAATTACTGGGGGGGTTGGGGGGTGTCCAAACTAGAGGAGGGTTGTCTTAACTTTATTTTTGCTTTGGGGAGGGCTGTGTAGTTTGTTGGGGGGCACATGGGAGGGTTGTACGTTTTTTTTCCTGGTTTACATTCACTATTTTTCAGGTTTTACTATATAATTTCTTCCATCCAAGCCAAATATCTTCATCTGCTTGCATGCGCCTCCCCTGTCAAGGTGTTTTGGAACTTCCCTTATGCACTATGCTTTTCCACTTGCTAACTATACCACAGGTCAATATAGTCTACCAGTCTAACTGTCTATCCTGCCCTCTATCCACCATTCATAGTAACAATAGTGGTAGGGGGATCGTTTGTCCAGATCTGCAATAGGGTTACTAGCAATCATACCACACATAAAATCATTCAAAGCTGCACCAATTTTCTATATAAATCAACAATAACAAGGAGTAATAGCTGATAGGCAGTGAAGAGGCCAGGTGAGTACAAAAAGCTCCCCTATTGATCTTGTTTAGGGACAATACAATTATCTAGACTAGCCTAGATAATAATTGCATTTTGGTTTTTAAGTGAGTACAAAATTATATGTTAGGCTGTAAACTGCAGTGAACGTTGTATTTTAATAACTGTGCAAAAAAATTGCAGAATGTAAAGTACAACATAGAACAAATTGCAGTGAACGTTTTAAAGAGAGAGAAAGCACAGTGCAATGCTGTGGCGAACTTTGACGGATGATAATGAATCAATATGTTCTTGCACTGATGCATTGCGAACACAGGACAGGCAGAGTGATGAGCACATTGAAAAATACCATCCTAACATTAAGAGTCCTGCCCCCCAGCCCGGCCCCCTTCTTTTGCGCTCGGTCGGGACCACCGTTTGGACTGGTCTAAATTGCTAGTTAGGGCATGGGGTGGGGACATTCCAATTAGTTGGTTGTGGGGCTGTTGGAAACGAATCTGATGGTTGTCTATTGTATTTAATTTGAGCTTTAGAAGTAGTTTTAACCTCTACTGGATCGGTGTCCCCCCAAGGGACGGTTGAGCTAACAGTGCGCTAATGGGATTAGCATGTCGTTTTAAGTAACAAGAACATTTCCCAGGACATATACATATCTGATATGGGCGTAAAGCTTAAATTCTTGTTAATTTCACATTTCCACAAACTTCAAAGTGTTTACATTCAAATGGTGCCAAAAAAATGCATATCCTTGCTTCAGGTCCTGAGCTACGTGCAGTTAGATTTGGGTATGTCATTTTAGGCGAAAATTGAAAAAAAGGGTCAGATCCTTAGTGGTGATAATACATCAAATGAATCGGAATAATAGTTTGTTGCATTTCACCAATTGCCTACTTTTAAATGCGCTCACCTCGGCAAATAACTTTTGATTCGATTTGTTGAATTAGATTTTATATTTATTTCAATGTTTATTTAATTTATTATTAATAGCAGTGCTTGACTTAGACTGCGATAGGTTCCGGTACTCATTTTGGGTGTCCTACTATTTATATTTAGGTGCAGCAACTCCACAATACTTTTGAGCTAATATTGTATAAGAGAAACAGGAGCTCAAGCAGTAGAACATTTGAGGTGCTGGTAGTCAGCTCCGGTAAGCTCCTGCCCGTGTCAAGCACTGATTAATAGCCTTAATCCAGCATGTAGCTTACCTACATTTCAGACTTTAGGTTACAGAATATTCAGAAACAAATAAGAAGCTTGGTAGTTTGCAGTTACAGAATAGTCAGAAACAAATAAGAAGCTTGGTAGTTTGCAGTTACAGAATAGTCAGAAACAAATAAGAAGCTTGGTATTTGCAGTTGTCAAGATGTCAAGTGTTCTAAGCCCAGACTCTAGGAGTGAATCATTTCTGTAGAAAGGGGAATAATGGTCTCTGAATGGAGGTGAACCAGACTTCTGACAATGCTTTTCCCTAAGAAAGTCAGAGATAAACAATCTACACAGTGGAGACCTCCGGGGTACATATTGTATCAGAATTACCTGTATAAATTGCTTCAAAAAGGAAACCCTGATACATTGTAATCTTTGTTTGACAAGTGGTTCTGAAAGGTCATGAAATTACCTTTCAAATGCTATGTAATTTAACCAACTTTGAAAGCAGCAGTTACAACTATTGTTTGACATTAGAATGCTGGAAGCTTAGCTATAGAATTCCTGAGACACCTTTGTTTTTGCATTGTAACTTTGTTGATAGTGGTACCACATTTCACACATACAGCTAGAACAGGCTTTTAAAAAGATTTGTAGATACAGGGCCATCACAGGATTCACGTATTAACTGCACAGAAGCCTTTTCCCAATATGGCCGCCAAACAACTCAATGGGGTCTTATTGGATCAATTTTGCATGACCATATCTTATATTAAATATTATTGTAGTATGCCTAATAATATCTTTAAATGTTGATAGTGATGTAGAATACACAACCAAATGAGCAAGGTGTGCCAGATATGTAACGATGACAAATTATTCACAGAATTGTGGTAAGAATGTGCACAAAAAGCTTGATATACAGTGCATTCGGAGTGTTTTCAGACCCCTTAACTTTTTCCACATTTTGTTACGTTACAGCCTTATTCTCAAATTAATTAAATCGTTTTTTCCCCTCAACAATCTACACACAATACCCAATAATGACAAAGCAAAAACAGGTTGTAATTTCTTTGTGAAAATTGATGAAAAATTCAAAACTGAAATATAACATTTAACATAAGTATTCAGACCCTTTACTCAGCACTTTGTTAAAGCACCTTTGGCAGCGTTGCCTAGATCCTTTAGGTGGCTTATGACAAACTCCAAGCGGGCTGTTATGTGCCTTTTACTAAGGAGTGACTTCCGTCTGGCCACTCTACCATAAAGGCCTGATTGGTGGAGGGCTGCAGAGATGGTTGTCCTTCTGGGAGGTCCCCCCTTCTCCACATAGGAACTCTGGGGCACTGTCAGAGTGACCATCAGGTTGTTGGTCACCTCCCTGACCAAGGCCCTTCTCCCCCGATTGCTTAGTTTGGCCGGGCTACCAGCTCTAGGAAGAGTCTTGGTGGTTCCAAACTTCTTCCAATTTAAGAATGATGGAGGCCACTGTGTTCTTGGGGACCTTCAATGCTGCTTACATTTTTTGGTACCCTTCCCCAGATTTGTTCCTCTACACAATTCTGTCTTGGAATTCTACAGATAATTACTTTGACCTCATGGCTTGGTTTTTGTTCTGGCATGCACTGTCAACCATGCTTTGCCATTATGGGGTATTGTGTGTAGATTGATGAGTAAAATAATTTATTTAGCAAAATTCCGAATGCACTAGAGACAGACAGACAGACAGACAGACAGACAGACAGACAGACAGACAGACAGACAGACAGACAGACAGACAGACAGACAGACAGACAGACAGACAGACAGACAACCAGTTACATTACAACCATAAGTTACATTGTGATATAGTCAAGTTTTTTTAATGAAGATTTTTTAAAAAGATGAGAAAAAATTTATAATTTCACAGTGTGTTATAGTTCAACAGTATAACCATGAAAAATGTAAAAGGTCCAGCAATACTGTAAGTTACTGTAAGGAGACTTGAAAATGGTTAATCTTCACCAGGATTTGTTTGTCGAAAGTCAGATAACCTCCAGTATGGAAATGTCTAACATTATTAAGTCTACTGCAGTGTTTGATTGATGACGGTTAAAAGCAGGGCTAACAAATGACAGAGTAATACCCCCAAATGTATTCTCAGATAATTATTCCCCAAGGACAGTTTACATCGACTTGACCTTGACTTTAAGGACGAGTAGGATAATTAGAGCGGGAAAAAAACATGTGGCATGCACTGTGCACACCACCAGCTTCAGCTTAGCTCAGGGTGACGTTCATCCCTCACAACACCGCGCATGTCAATACCTTTACAGCTACCTACAGTAGAGAACCAGAATACAATGATTCCTTTCTCTGTATGAGTAGGTACATGCAGATTTGTTTGGGAGAGAAGCGCGCGAGAGAGACAACATTTGTTATCTCCATTCTAGACTAAATACTGTTGGATGCTCTCTAGGACTATTTACCAAATAAACTAAACGTTTTAGGTGAGCATAAAATCCATGTCTAAGGGTTAAAAATTATGGTATTAGGCAACAGACTGCACTGTGCCGCATAAACGCCTCAGGGCTATTATGTGAAGGTAGTTAAGTTTATATAGTAAAGGCATGAGGCTTGGTTCAGTGTATTGATGTATAATCGTTCTATGGGAATCCCCAGCCATCTTTGTCTACACAGCCCAAACTCCAGACAGACAGACACGGAGATGAGGTGGAGGGTGTTGTCCTGGGTTGTACTCTCTACAACGGCTTTGTTTTCAATCCTAGTTGAGGAAGGCTTTGTGTATGTCTGTTCTACAGTTTGGTAAACTTGTAGATAACATCCGTAGAAGGTTTTGTGCGATGGCTCACGCAACATAACAAAGCTGGACACAGGGAGAATGAGAAGTAAACTGTTTGGGTTGGCACCACTGGGAGTTTGATAAATTATGCCAATGAGAAAGCAAAGGCCTCTGTTATCCCACCCACCAGACTGTTTACCTTTGTAAAACTATAGGTTACATCCACACGTCTGTCACATGCAATCTCATTCCATGATAGTGGCATAATAATGCCTCGTCCAGAGCTCTGCGCGTCAAGTTCCTTTTATTGAAGGGATGTTGCAGCCATTTCACTATTCACCTGGGTCTAAATTCTACCTTGAGATATTCCCAGGCAACAGGTAAATCATGCACTGACGTCAATGGGAGATTTACATAATCATTGAGTTTCACATGGGGATCACAACCTCTCCCTCAATGTGAGCAAGACAAATGAGCTGATCGTGCACTACAGGAAAAGGAGGGGCGAGCACGCCCCCATTGACATCGATGGGGCTGTAGTGGAGCGGGTCGGGAGCTTCAAGTTCCTTGGTGTCCACATCAATAAGGACCTAGTGGTCCAAACACACCAAGACAGTCATGAAGAGGGCACGACAATGCCTATTCCCTTCAGGAGGCTGAAAAGAGTTATACAGCTGCACCATCGAGAACATCCTAACGGGTTGCATCAAATCAAATCAAACTTTATTTGTCACATGCACCGAATACAACAAGTGTAGACCTTACCGTGAAAGGCTTACTTACAAGCCCTTAACCAACAGTGCAGTTCAAGAAGAGTTAAGAAAATATTGACCAAATAAACTAAAGTAAAAAATAAATAAAGTAACACAATAACGAGCCTATATACAGGGGGTACTGGTACCGAGTCAGTGTGCAGTGGTACAGGTTAGTTGAGGTCATTTGTACATGTATGAAGTGACTATGCATAGATAATAAACAGCGAGTTGCAGCAGTGTACAAAACAAATGGAGGGGGGGGGGTCAATGTAAATAGTCCATTTGATTAATATTCAGCGGTCCAATGGCTTGGGGGTAGAAGCTGTTAAGGAGCCTTTTGGTCCTAGACTTGGCGCTCCGGTACCGCTTGCAGTGCGTTAGCAGAGAAAACAGTCTATGACTTGGGTGACTGGAGTCTCTGACAATTTTATGGGCTTCCCTCTGACACCGCCTATTATATAGGTCCTGGATGTCAGGAAGCTTGGCACCAGTGATGTACTGGGCCGTACGCACTACCCTCTGTAGCGCCTTACGGTCAGATGCCGAGCAGTTGCCATCCCCGCTTGGTATGGTAACTGCTCGGCATCTGACCGCAAGGCGCTACAGAAGGTAGTGCCATCCAGGACCTCTATTCCATCACACTCTTTACATATGCTGGTGCTTTTCTCTGTTTAATATCTATGCATAGTCACTAACCCTACCTACATGTACATATTATCTCAATTACCTCAACTAACCCATACCCTCGCACGTTGACTTGGTACCGGTACCCCCCTGTATATAGCCTCATTATTGTTATTTTATGTTACTAGTTTTCCTTTGCAAATTTTTCTTACTTTTTAATATTCTGCATTGTTGGTTAAGGGCTCGTAAGTAAGCATTTCACGGTAAGCTCTACACCTGTGATGTATCTGGCGTATGTGACAAATACCATTTGATTTGAAGCTAGGATTCGGCCCCCTAGTTTATATTGTGCGGACTGAGTGTTCCTTCTGAGGATCATTAAACGTGTAAACAAGTGCATGTGGCGTTAGCAATTTTTAACATGGATAGTGCCTCAGGACAGCCTTCTGGAACATTTAGGTCTCACTTTAACATGTTGAGATGTTCCAGAACACTCACTGGAACAGGGTGGAAATAGGTGCTTATGGTATCAACCTGAGGATGACCATTAAGTTTGTGGTTGGGTGTTTTAGGAAACAATGTACAAAATCCAGAATTTTGTCTGTAAAGTGCTTTGTTCAATATGTTTTAGTTTAAAACTGACAATACTGTGAGATGGGCTAATTGTTGGGGTTTCATATTGTGAATAAACATTTTTGTACTTGGTACAGTGTATATAACATGGTCCTCCAAGTGATACTGCTGAGTAATCCAGGCAGGCCATTGCCTGTACCATGAGTCATAATGCGATTGTTAGGTTGAAAAGATACAGAACGCATGTATATTGTCAAACATACAGTACCAGTCAAAAGTTTGGACACACCTACTCATTCCAGGGTTTTTCTTTATTTGTACTATTTTCTACATTGTAGAATAACAGTGAAGACATCAAAACTATTAAATAACACATATGGAATCATGTAGTAACCAAAAAACAAATCAAAATATATCTTATATTTGAGATTCTTCAAAGCACCCAGGCTTTGCCTTGATGACAGCTTTGTACACTCTTGGCATTCTCTCAACCAGCTTCATAAGGTAGTCACCTGGAATGCATTTCAATTAACAGGTGAGCCTTGTTAAAAGTTAATTTGTGGAATTTCTTTCCTTCTGAATGCGTTTGAGCCAATCTGTTGTGTTGTGACAAGGTAAGGGTGGTATACAGAAGATAGCCCTATTTGGTAAAAGACCAAGTCCATATTGGTCTGATGAGTTCAAATTTTAGGTTTTTGGTTTCAACCGCCATGTCTTTGTGAGACACAGAGTAGGTGAACGGACGCTTAATGGGACTATCATTTGTTTTCCAACATCACAATGACCCAAAACACACCTCCAAGCTGTGTAAGGGCTATTTGACCAAGGAGAGTGATGGAGTGCTGCATCAGATGACCTGGCCTCCAAAATCACCCAACCTCAACTCAGTTGAGATGGTTTGGGATGAGTTGGACTGCAGAGTGAAAGAAAAGCACCTCTTTCAAGACTGTTGGAAAAACATTCCTCATGAAGCTGGTTGAGAGAATGCCAAGAGTGTGCAAAGCGGTCATCAAGGCAAAGGCTGGCTACATTTGAAGAATCTAAAACATAAACATATTTTGATTTGTTTAACACTTTTTTGGTTACTACGTGATTCCATATGTGTTATTTCATAGTTTTGATGTCCTCACTATAATCTCCAATGTAGAAAATAGTAAAAAATAAAAGAAAACCCATTGAATTAGTAGGTGTGTCCAAACTTTTAACTGGTACTGTAACATAAAACCATTTCCTCTAGTTTAATAGACCCATTAATCAAGTTAAGTATGCCTTTTCAGTATGGTCCCTTCACTACACCCAGCTCTTCCCTTTCAAGACCATATCTCACTGCTCATTATGTCCAATTTGTCTATAATACATTTTTATTATTTTAATTCATCTTAACTATATTTGTTCATTCCACTCTTTGTCAGGTTGAGTGCTTTGATTGCACTGTACTTCCTCAATTGTAAAAAGGTTCATTTGTTCACATACTGCTACCGTATGCCTACCTCACTCCAAATGTTGCAGTGGGATCTGGTGACAGCTATTTCACTCCTACCGGCTTGCCAAGACCAGAAGTACGTCATTACCACATCAGGAGGGCAGTAGGATCACTGTGTCATGTTAAGTCTCATTCCCCAGAGAGTCTGAGGGCAGCGGGGTGCTACCTAGTAACCCATACTTACTGTAGGGTCACTCAGACAGTATCTGCAGCAAAGCTCTCTCTCTTCACAGCATTGTTTGTGTATCCAGTCGTTAAAGCTGAAACTACACAGGTTTAGCAGCAGTAGGCTATTCAGTTTGATTTGAATGGACTTCACAGGTATGTGTTATGTTCAAGTCATGTCTGGAGGCTAAAGGAACTTCTGTCAGGTCCTACTTAACCCACACAGAACAAGTCAGAAGATACTGTAGGTCTTCCACCATCATCTGAACATTGCCTCAGTGTTCTCTCCATGTCAGCGTTTTGTTCAGAGATGGTGTTTTAGGTGGCTGGGCTCTCAGGAAGAGAACTCCTCACAGGTAGACGGGAGATTCTTGTCCTGGACAGTGCTTCTCTCTAAAATGACCTCAATTGTGACTGAGCATTGCACTCACACCTTCTTCTTTCCCTGGTCTGAAATAAAATATGCAACAACAGCAAGTTGTCCTTTGGGTTTGCATGTTTCTCACCTAAAACTATTGGCAAAGAGCAAAATGTTATTTTCACACACAGCACTTGTTGCAAGGGGCATGTAGACTACTGTTTTTGGAAGAAGGGGAATAGGGAGAGAAAGGAGAGCAATGAGAGTAATCTCATTTGTAAATGCAGAGTTCGTGTGTACTACTGAGTGCAATATTCTGTAAAAACACACCGCAATACGCACATCCTCAAGCCCTCATGACAAATCAGTTTGATCTTATTTGCCTTCATTAATCTCTTAGCAGGCTTTAAAATGTTAAATATGCAGCATTTTCTTTGATGAATGACGGAAGATTAATAAACCCAGTATCCCGAGACACCAGTGCTGCCAGTTGCCGAGCCAACAAAAACACACCCTAGCAGCATCTTATCCTATAATCTGTTTTAAAGAACTTAGACACAGCAACATACTGGGAAAAGTTGTCATGTCACCAGCTGCAGAAAATGTTCCCTTTCCCATTACATCTGTATATCACATCTATAAATCGAGAGAGACAGAGAAGAGTTCCCAAAGCTTAAACTTGTAATCCCAGAAAAGAAGCAGCAGCACAGGGGAGGAATAGAATAACATGAGTATTTGTTGATCAAGCATTTATGAGGACACAACGGTCGTTTCACAGGGGTGATGGAACACTCTTCTTAAAGGCCCAGTGCAGTTAAAAATGTGATTTCCTGTGTTTAATATACATCTACACACAATGAGGTTGGAATAATACTATGAAATTGTGAACATAATGATAATGCCCTTTTAGTGTAAGAGCTGTTTAAAAAGACTGTTTTGGTGGGATGGAGCTTTGGCTTGCCTGGTGACAACACCAGGCGGTAAATTAGTAGACAAATAAGAGAGTTCCAAACCTCTCTGCCAATAACAGCCAGTTTTCAGTTTTAAGGTACTTTATTCTTGCTTAAGCAAGAAGCTATTTTTGTTTCTTTTTGACCATTTTCATTCAAAATAAAGTAAGGTAGGTAAGGTACACAGTAAGGTACTTTATTGTTACCCAGAAATGATTTGATTACCCAGAAATGACTTGGAGATAAAAATGGCCGCATTGGACCTTAAAGTCAGAGACTTTCTCACACTTTTTAAGTAGCCAACAATCTTTGATGTCATAATCGGAAAATGTGTTTCAATCAGATGACATACAGTTACTGCTTGTCTGATGGAATGTTGTATGTTTTATAACATAAAAACAGATCCGATCCATGGGAATTTGCAATTGGCAGATCTAGTAGGATATAACTATTTTTAGCAAATAAAAGGTTCTGACTAACTCTTAGGGAGTCAATATGGAGCCTCCACACAACAATGGCTCTTGTTTGTGACTTAAAAGTATTTGTGCTGTCTATTCAGCTTAGTCTACATAACAGGCAGTTTCCCAAGCCCATGCCATGAATGCTCAATAGTTGTAGCATTATGTGGAATGAACACATTATGTGAGCCACAACAGTTATTTTTCCCCATTGATGACTTATCTCCCCCCAAATGAAAAAAAACAACAGGGATAACTTAGCCAGAAATGTTTTCGCCTGTGGTACTTGAGTAGGCTATGTTGCAGTTTACTAAAGTCTCAATACATAATTCATACTTTACCGTTATGCCACTGTTTTGATACACAATACAATTTTCCAGACGTCACAGAAAGACCTCTCAACGTCTAAAACAGGGCCAAGCAATACACCTACGATCTGGATCTATGATAGTGTGCTTTTCTTTGTGGTTGTGGCCTACAGATAAGGCTAAGAAATGCAACTGTATTCATGCCTGCGTAAAGGACACATTTTGTTTTCCCTAGATCATTCATCAGTTCCCCTAGGATTGTATAACATGGGTATTCATTCCCCTGGGAGAAAACCCATGCACGCGCACACACCAGCGCACACAGCCTGCATGTACGCTCACAAACACCTCATTCTGATAGACGAGAGGAAAAGGAGTGGGAGGATTTCCCCCGCATTTCTTATTTTCGGCTTACATGAGGTCATAGTGACCATCAGGCTTAACAATCACTAGACTGGAGCTAGACCAATAACATCATGTTGATGTCCACAACAGGAAATACAATATACTTTCAAGAAAAGTAAAAAAAAAATCTAAAGAAAACAAAGCTAAGGACAAAACAGAGGTTATGAGTATTACGTGTAAAACCACTTAAAAGTTATAACTACAAACTAAGTCTTTGCTTTGTTTATATTTGTGTATAAATAATCAAGTAAAGAATCATTATTTGAAGATCACAGTAATTTAATAGACAAACTTCCATTATGGGGAGTTTTGATCTTGTTTACAGTATATTGCTAATCTGCGAATGGCATTTGTCCAGCAGACAAATACTTGATTTTTTGCTTTTCACGTACATATGATATTATTTCAGATATGACCCACGCTTCTTGTGTATGTTTCACTGAAGACGTTGTACGGACCCAACAGTTTATGAAAAAGCACCAGTACTATGTATTGATGCTTTGTGGTGGTAGAAACTGCAGGGGACGCACCCTCGTTGTAGAGTGAGCCCCAGTGGAAGGGGTCAATCCAGCTGTTTGATCAGCCCTGCTTTGCAGCTGCCTTGGCTGCCTGATGGGCCCGTCTATCCTCCTCAGCCCTCTCCCTCATCTCTTTCTCCCTTCTGATGAGCTGCTGCCTCTCTGCTTCCCACTCCCCCACCTTTCTCTGGTACTGCTCCATGTCAGGGCCCTCTGCGGAGGCTAGGCTCTGCTGGACCAGGCTGGAGACCAGCACCTGCAGGGGACTAGGGTCCACCTTTCCCCTGGACTGGAGCTGCCCGCTCAGATCCTACACATGGCCAGAGGAGATGAGGTGGTGAGTGATGGGGTGTATGGAAAAAGAGGCATTAAGGCCTAGATTCAATCAGATCAAGTGTTAAACGGCGATAGCCGACACCCGCATAGCTGATGTTTAGCCTGGTGTCAGACGGTGTAATTGCTATCAAACCGGTGAGCAGCTGCTCTTGTGATTGTCACGATGAGGATTTATTTTAGCCTAATCAAGGTGTAGGCCTAGATTACATCACACATTCCAGTATTTGAACTGGTAAACATGGCTGCATGGGATTCCTACTAATGAGACTCCGTGCAGCCAAAGGCATTGTCCGCGATAGTTATGCCGGAAGCCGCTGGTGGATTTAACAGCTCTAACGCGGTTCCACCTCTGACACCGTCAAAAGACATGCTATGCGGGTGTCGGCTGGCGCCAATCTAATTGAATCGAGCCCTAAGTGTAACTGTCGTTGTAGATGAGTGCTTAATAGCAATTTATTCAACTGATCAAAACAAGAAATCTGTAACACAACATACATGCAGTCCATAAACAGGCTCTTCCTTTGTTTGATTGATCTTCCCTTTGCCCAGTACCTTAAACCTGCTGGCATAGAGGGGTAGCTTATCTCTCTCTGCCTGGTCGTCCTCATCCACCTCCTCCTCTTTCTTCCCCTCCTCTCCTCCTGACTCGTCGTCCTCTCCAGAGGAGGAGTCTGAGGCAGAGGATAGGTCCTGCAACAGACCCGCCAGGTAATCCACCTAGGAGAAACACACACACAGCACAGGTTTAAGGAAACACACAGACGCAACTGGGACAGGCGGACATGCACTGACAGACCGACACGATAACTTTGGAGCAATGAGCATCCCCTCATTGTCCATCACCTCATTTGTCCATCAGGACAAAAGACGGAAGCGAAAACAAACACACGCAGACAATGGCACACACAATTAATATTTCCTGATCTACACAGAGCCATCAGTTCTGACACTGTCCTGCTTTCTGGCAAACCTGGTTTGGTTCCCAAAGTCTCACAAATTCCCCCTGGTCTCCAGACTCCACTAAATCACATTACTCTGCTCAGAGTTGAACTACTGAACTAGATAGGGCTAAAGGAGCACTGCACCAGGGTGAGTTAATGTGCGTCTGGATATAAATAACCCAGATAGAACAGTCTCAACACTAAGCCCTGGAGATAAACCCTCAGACCGTCTCATACCCTGTACCTGGATAGTAACAGCTCTCTACTGCCACCAGGTTGGTGTCATATGCTCATTGTGTTATTTGCAGCATTTGATGAGTAAAATGAGATTGTAAACAATCAGCTAAACTGTACAGGCTTCTTATTCATGATAATGCTTTATAATGAGTTCGTCTTATACGTGTATAATGTGTTACTAATGATCTTGTTCGTGTTAGATACTGATTTAGTAATTGTAAAAAGTACAGGACTAAGACAGGTATTGGTGAGTACATACAGCATCCTTTGATAGTTTGCCATCTCCGGGAGCGGCAGCTACTCTCTCCATGACGGCCAGGGCCCGGCCCAGATACCCTGGGGTCCACATCAGAGGCATGCCCCTGAACACAGCATGGATCCCTGCCGCCATCTCCACCTTACCTAGGAGACAGACAGAGAGAACGAGAGAGGAGCAGGAAGTGGAAACTATCAGAGATGTGATCAGCACAACATGACAACCAGACCATGCGGTTTGGAGAGGTTGATTTAAATGTTTGACAAGAGGATAAAGCAGGGTTTCCTGAGAAATCCTCATCCTTCTGCTATCAACAAATGGTTAGGAATATGAGGAAAGGCTATGGCTTGTTTTAGGACCAGGAGTATGGTCTGACTGGGGGAATTACATACCTAGTAAAGCACAGCCCAGCAGTTGAGCGCTGAGGCCTATAGAGCCGTCCTGCTTCAGACCAGATATCAGCAGCGATGCTCCCAGAGCCCTCTCCTCTGACATCTGCACAGTCAACCAACACAAACATACACTTATGCTTCAGACAACATTTGAAAATAGCATAATGACTGACTTCCACAGAAATACAGTAACTGTGGCTGCTAAATTTAAACGCATACATTTTGCACTCGCCTTTTCCTACTAGCACTGACTGGTGATAAATACTTTGTTGAGGGAAAATCTACTTGCTGCGATTGTGATAAGTTGTCTCACCTAGCTATCTTAAGATGAATGCACTAATATTAGTCGCTCTGGATAAGAGCATCTGCTAAGTGACTCAAATATTAAAAATATGTAAAATATATATATGTAAATATCCATATTTATCAAGGGGGATGGTGTTGTGCTGGGATCATAGTGACCTTCTCTACACACATACGCCCTCCTTACGTTACCAACAACCACTACTTTCTACAGAATCCAGACACTCCAAATGTTCTTTGACACGATAACTTCTCCGGACATGTTGGTACACATGAAGTACAGAGCAGTGAATGCTACTTTACTTACGCTGAGCTCTGGTTTGGTTGCAAGGTAATTGCTAAGTGCATACAGGGACAGGATCTGTGTTGTGGGCAGATCAAAAGACTCCTGAAGCATCACCTCTTCCACGACAGAACAGGCACCTGCAGAAGAGGAACAACTTTGTGAGGTTTTAAGCTACATGTCATATGTGTGTACATTGGCTTAGTTTTGTTTAACTGAGTTTTTCCCAAAGGGGTTCTGGGATAACTTTACAGTTTGACAGATATTACAGTTTCAGAAGTCAGAGACTCTTTACCTTTGAAGTCTTCATCTTTTATGAAGGAATCTATCAGAATGTTGAACGTGAAAACATCTGGGAACATTCCATATTGCACCTAAATACAGAAACAGAGAACGGTTAAAAACTTTCCATAAGCACAATATCATAGTCAACCTCAGACATTGAGGTCAAACTCTTTAGAATGTGGATTTTCAAAAGGCACTATGTATTGGACAATTACCATTCTAGGTAGAACATTAATGAGAATGTTATGGTCATGGAACATTGGGTGCCAACATGGAGGACAGTTTGTGACACTGTGTTTCTATACTCAGAGTTGATATTCACGTCATAAAAGGAATTCCTCTTGACCATCCCCTCAAATTAGGTAAAACATTGATACCCATTGTAAAAAAAAAAAAAAAGCCAACTTCGTCGTCAGTTTTTGTTATACAGAAACAAAGAAAACATGCTGCTGTATTGTTCAATGTACAAGTAACAAGATCAAAAAATCACGACCTTTGGTAGCTTAATGTTCCAGTCGGTAGCTAGCTAGCACTCACTAACTCGCATAAAAGCTAGCACCGTCATGAAAAGGGCATGAGCGAAGCCCTACAATATTAGGTGTTTTAGTATTGAGAACGCACAGGAGCAGGTAATGTTGAAAAGTAATCTTTTGACATGTTGTACTTTTCTTAAATGTAGTTGAATTTGCAATTGACAAAAACAAGCAGACAACAAGAAAATGTCAAGTTTTTGAAGTGAGCCAACGGGGTAACCTAGCTAACCACAAGTTGTTTTCACCATTTTCATTCTATCTAATACCGAGTGGACTATGGCTCTGCTTAGCATAATGTAGTCCTACCTTGTTCTTGACTGTGTGCAGGGCCTTGTCTCTGGCCCCGTATCTGAGACACTGTCTGACCCAGCTGTGGACAGTCCAGTCTCTGAGGTACCAACAGTTTGGGCTGTGGCGAAATCTACAGGAGCGAGAAGAGAGATGTTCAGACATAAAAAACAAGAACAAACAAGTCATGAATGTTTATGACTTCTGTTATGTCATTTTTCTGACGCTTTTATGCAGCATAGGTCAAGACAAGCGTAACCGCTTAACCCATAGGCTTGCAACGCAATATTCTTGTTAATCTTGTAATCACATAAGAAACAGATTCCAGAGGAGGGGAGAACAGGGAAGCTCTTAGACAGCATCGAAGCACAGAACAAACATGCATGTGACTGAACATAAACACACCATAAAAAAAACTTTGGAAGAAAACAGAGGTCAGAAGACAGTGGCCAGGAAGTGAACACCCTAACAAAGAAAATAACATAACAGGGCATGCAAATTAGGCTTACTTATACAGATAGTACTCTGCTTGCTCAACCTCTTCTCTTGACGATATGTTGTCAACAAACTGAAAAAGAAAACACACAGAGATATGGTTATTATTTCATCCCGTTGACTACAGTTTGATCAGAACCTAAATCATATTAGTCGTATTATTTATATCTTACCCAACATGTCATTGGTGTACCAGATATGACAATGAAGTAGTTTGCTACAGCAGAAACTGGTTGACATACATACAAGCTACAAGGATGAAATCTCTCGGTACTCTAACATGCTCTTACACGTGATATTGACAGGGAGCTGACAGGGAAGTTTCGGTCGTACGTCCTATCCATCAAGGCGGCCAACAACGCTGTAGGATGACATGTTCATATACAGCTTTACTTTCACATTTCACAAGAGCTAGACTTGCTGAAACTTTCTGCCGTTTAAATATATGACTTAAATCTTCAAAAGACTTTACATTACTAATAACACAGTACAGTATCTGTCCATATGTAGCTAACACTGCCCCCCTGTGTTAATTTAGTGCAGACATTCACAGACATTGTCACTGACTTGACAGTTACATCTTCAGTACTACTTATGCACAGAATAACGAATATTTTCACACGTCACTGTGTCTCCCAAAATGAAAATGCAACTGATGTCCTGTCCACTTAACAGCTAACATGTGACAGATATGGTTGAGGCCCACCTTTCATTTGTTGTACTGGGTAGGGACAAAGAGAATTGTTAGCAATGAGTTTCTCTGGATAGCTGTCTTACCCAGATTTTGATGATCTTTCTCTCTTGCGTCCCATAATTTGGTGTCTGTGTATGGTGTGGAAAGTAGACATCTTCTGGCTGTAGGACATAAACAATAATGACCACACGTTACATAGAGTAGACAATGGACTCTGAAGGTAACATGCACAATGCGATTACAGTACAAGCAAATACTAAGTTAAACTTTGAACAAACGGGATAAGATGCATCTTATTTAGTTTAGCTTGTTAGGAGTTAGGCTAGGTCAGAATGGGTTCATTATACGTAGCTAGCTAGGTAGCCACCTGGCTAGCCTGCTAGCTACTTGCCTGGCAAAACACAAATAGTTCGGACAAACAGTGAATCAATCAATGATAGAAAACGTTACTGATTTAAATACCTATTTTTTAGTATTAAAAAACTGTACCTATAAAACTGTGATTTCCACACTTCTGGATAACTTTGACAGCTCCTAAACAACGCTTCAAAGTGTAGGCTGCCATCTTGGGACGATACCAATATATGACGGAGGGGAGCAACAATGTTGCGTGAGAGAGAGCCTTGCTCAAATACATGTTTAATGCGAACCGTAACACCATGAAAAACAGTATATATAATACTGAAATTGAAACGGAGTTATTTTTTCTAAATACTATAATTATGTATGTTTAATAAAAAATATCAAACTTAACATTAGAATGAAACCCTTTATATATATTGGTACGGCCTCAAGTGCCTGTTATGGTGAATGCCAATTGTCCCAGTGGCAAATTCATTGGTAATAGGTAGGCCTGTCTGATCAAACCCATCAATGATTTTATTTATTTGATTATATCAAAAAGTCGTATCAAAGGTCTAGATATTATGTGCAGACTGCATAGTCATTCAGACTGATGATGGCTCCGCTCCAGTTAATTTATGGCTCTTCCAGTTCTTCCAGGAATGGGCAACATTGATCCATAAAACCAATAGAGATAGATAGAAAACGAATCTTTATATCTGTGCTATTATAGCGTCTGTGACAGCATGGGCAGCGCCATTGAGGCTACAACCCATAGGAATCCCACCCAGGTGACTACTTTAAAATGACTCAGGCATGGCGGAGTCCCTGAATGGCGCTACCCATGCTAAAACGGCCTTTTGGCCACTACAGGCCTCAATCATTCTCTATGATAAAACCACAGTTTATAAACCATATTTGATAAAACCCTACTGAATCGAAGGGAATGGGAAACACTGTAAACTTTGATTTAAAAAAATACACACTATTGTAATGTTAGGATGGGCGACTATGGGAGTCTTATTCATTAGGCACCAATAGGTACAGTACGCCTTAGAGTTCCACACATTTTTGGGCTCCACAGTTTTTGGGCTGTGGAATGGTGCAGCGGTCTAAGGCATTGCATTTCAGTGCTAGAGGCGTCACTACAGGCCGTGGTTCGATCCCGGGCTGTATCACAACCGTCCGTGATCGGGAGTCCCATAGGGCGGCACACAATTGCCCCAGCATCTTCCGGGTTAGGGGAGGGTTTGGCCGGGGTAGGCCGTCATTGTAAAATAAGAGTTTGTTCTTAACTGATTTGCTGGTTAAATAAATTATTATTTTCCGATTCAAAACAGTTATTTTTTTTATGTTGTGCCTTAATGAATACGACCCTGATGTCATAACCTTCCCTCTGTCACCTGTTCAGGTACTGTGGGTGCGGATGAGCTGAAGAAACAGTAGACTATCCTCCCACAGAACTCAGCTGCCCTGGCAAGACTCTTTTGCTTCCCCTGCAAAAAAGGAGCCAAAAAGTAGTTGTGCAGTTATCAATACCAACTTATTTCAGTGCACCTTCCACCGCTCCTCAAACCCAGAGCAAACAGAAGAGGGAGACAAACACATCCTCTTCTTGATTTTTATCAGGCCCACTAGGCTACAAATTCTGAAGTGCATTTTGCTGTGTGTAGTGCATCATTATTTTGACTAATCACTGTGCCAGTCGTACAGCCAGTGTAGGATATACTGCCCTAACTGTATTGCAATTGACACAATAAGAGTTACTGTAACTAATTACAAAAAAATGCATCCCACCCTGACTCCACCACTCAAATATAAGCTACTTCAAATGTAAGAGATAACGCCCCCTTTAATGGCTTAATTGTTATGCTGGTGAATGAGGACCCAAAAGCGACTTAAAGAAACAGAGTCTTTATTCCAGGCTTAAACAAACAATGATTCTCCTGGAAATTATCATAGGTAAATCCAAAACAGGAAACTGAAATCCTCTCGTCAGTAGAGAGGAACGACTGGAGACGCGACCACAGACTGCAGGTYGCTTCAGGARGGCACAGGCCGTAGCTGACATAGACACCTGCTCACACGCAGCATCTGAAGAAGGCAAAAACACGACAGGGCGRAACAAGGACACAGRACAGCAAACATCAAACAAGAATCCGACAAGGACAGAAGCGGAAAACAGAGGGAGAAATAGGGACTCTAATCAGAGGGCAAAATAGGGGACAGGTGTGAAAGAGTAAATGAGGTCGTTAGGAGAATGAGAAACAGCTGGGAGCAGGAACGGAACGATAGAGAGAGAGAGCGAGAGAGGGAGAGAGGAAGGGGGATAGAAAGAGGGAAAGAACCTAATAAGACCAGCAGAGGGAAGCACAGGGACAAGACATGATGATCAAAGACAAAACATGACATTAATCTTCTCTGAATCCTTTAAATGACTTAATTTACCAATACAAAGGTAATGCATAGGCCAGGCCTTTCTAACCAAAGACCATATGGCTGCTAAAGTAGCTTCTAATGTATTTGTGTCAGATCATAGTCCTTCACCTTGAACCATTGTTTTTATATTCAAAACATAGTGTAATCTATTTGTTTACTACGGGACGCTCCTTGACCGTGATTATGTGAACTTCTTGGCCCAAGGTCTAGGCAGGTGACAGGTCATGTCCTGGGTGGGTCTCTTTTATTAAACAAAAGCGGGAAGAATTTCTGCACCCTTTAGTACACTGACCACCAAAACAGGAAGTCCCTACCTGAGAACCGTGCCAAAGAGACCACACAGGAAGTGAAGCGTTTTAGCAACACAGTTGCTGCAGACATAACTCTGTCCCTCATCCCGAGACATTATGGCCTCTGTGCAACTTTACAGGGAGAGCTTTGAGTTCCAGCTGTGTGTTCCTGGAAATAGTGAATGAAGAGAGGCAGAGAGGCCACACACCCCACTTAATCTTACAACATTTACATAAAGACCCTACAACACCATCTCTACACATTATGCACTGATTCAGGTAGACACGATACGATTTATCCTTGCAGTTTGATATTCTACCAGGTTATGAGAATTTACCCACCACGTCTAAAAATGTTTTATCTCAGTGACTGTGAGGTGGAGATAAAGAATCCAGAAGTAGTATTTTTCAGTACCAAACTGTCTTTCATCCCTTAAACCGGTTCCTCTTTATTTTAAGATAGATTTAGCCTGATTTGTGTGTACACTGTACTGTAAGAAGTATGAAAATGTATGCACTCGCTACTGTAAGTCACTCTGGATAAGAGCGTCTGCTAAATGTACCACTGCTGAATTTGTACAGTTCAACTGAGCCATTCATGGTGATTACTGATTAATACATTATTGCTATATTTTAGTAGATGCTCTGGATGACATACATGAGCAATTTGGGTTAAGTGTGTTGCACACTGACATACACTCAGGATATGAGGCAGGTCCTCACCAGACATCACCGACAACAACGTCGCCTGTGGGCACAAACCCACCGTCGCTGGACCAGACAGAACTGGCAAAAAGTGCTCTTCACCGATGAGTCGCGGTTTTGTCTCACCAGGGGTGATGGTCGGATTCGCGTTTATCGTCGAAGGAATGAGCATTACACCGAGGCCTGTACTCTGGAGCGGGATCGATTTGGAGGTGGAGGGTCCATCATGGTCTGGGGCGGAGTGTCACAGCATCATCGGACTGAGCTTGTTGTCATTGCAGGCAATCCCAACGCTGTCTGTTACAGGGAAGACATCCTCCTCCCTTATGTGGTACCCTTCCTGCAGGCTCATCCTGACATGACTCTCCAGCATGACAATGCCACCAGCCATACTGCTCGTTCTGTGCGTGATTTCTTGCGAGACAGGAATGTCAGTGTTCTGCCATGGTCAGCGAAGATCCCGGATCTCAATCCCATTGAGCACGTCTGGGATCTGTTGGATCGGAGGGTGAGGGTTAGGGCCATTCCCCCCAGAAATGTCCGGGAACTTGCAGGTGCCTTGGTGAAAGAGTGGGGTAACATCTCACAGCAAGAACTGGCAAATCTGGTGCAGTCCATGAGGAGGAGATGCACTGCAGTACTTAATGCAGCTGGTGGCCACACCAGATACTGACTGTTACTTTTGATTTTGACCCCCCCTTTGTTCAGGGACACATTATTCCATTTCTGTTAGTCACATGTCTGTGGAACTTGTTCAGTTTATGTCTCCATTGTTGAATCTTGATATGTTCATATACATATTTACACATGTTAAGTTTGGTGAAAGTAAACGCAGTTGACAGTGAGAGGACGTTTCTTTTTTTTGCTGAGTTTAGTTTAGAGCCTGCTGGACTACAACCCAGTTTGGGACTCTGATGACAGTTAAAACTGTGGTGCAAGGACACAAACATCCCCATTAGAACAGACAAACTGTACAGGGCTGTACTCTGCTGTGCTCTAATGTAGTGCACTGTACTCTACTCTACTGTACTGAACTATAGTTTACTTTTCTTTACTGTACTGTACTCTGCTGTGCTCTACTGTGCTGTACTGTGCTGTTAAAACTTGTGAAACATCGATGTCTGTGATTGGTTCAACAATATAAAGACTACAAAACCCAATTTAGAGTCTGCAACATTACAACCCAGTTTGGGGCTCTAATGACAGTTAAAACCCGAGGTGCAAGGACAGTAACATCCCCATGAGAACAGACAGACCTGACCAGGGGAGAAGAAAGGAACTGTATAATTTACAAGAGGAAGAGTATATTTTTGAAAAGAGAAGAGGTTGTATCAACCATTTTAGAGAACATCCTAACCATAACACATTAGGTAGAGGGACACAAAATGGTGCTCTGTAGTAACTGCCTGCAGCTCTAGCTGTTATTGTTCAATACATTTACCAACATATATCTGGCTTTGAAATTGAATACAGCTTTGTTATGGTGATTGATCCTGGTTCATCATTAGATTAACACCATACTGCCTGATTTGTAAAAGCACAACCTTTTCAGACCAATCACTAACGGCCACACCAAAGTTTTTTCAGCCACAGGACACATTTTCCCATCAGAGTGAATGACTAATTTACCAGAGTCCCTTATTCCTGACTCCCCCCAACGGTTTCACTTCAGCAGAACCTGTGTGAGAGTGAACACCACTACCTCATTGAGAGGTCTTCTCTCTGTGCTCTATCTGGAGCAAGTAGATGTTGCCCTTAACTGCTGATCTATAGTCAGTTTTGAATTTTCCCTCTCACGACTAAGGTTCGGATAGGGGAAAGTTGAGCTGATCTGTGCCTAGTAGGGGTAATTTCTTCCCTTCTCTGTGCTTCCTTTCCGTGCCATTTAGCCGACGGTTTGGGTTGAAACATTTAGGTGAGGAGAGAAGAGAAGAAGAGGAGGATGTGAGAAGTTCCTCTTGACGTTTGCAGTTTCATACCTGGGATTTGGTGGTCTCTCTTGATAGAATAGGGAAGCATTGCTACATTGTATTCTCATTTTAAAAGTAATGTCTACCACTTTACCTGCGATGACATAAATGGTGGGTTGGCTGATGCAAATGTCAAATTATCAACATGTCAGTGACCTTCAAGTCAAATAGCACAGTGGATGACAAATTGCTCTTTAATCACAAAAATAACACTTTAGATCAAACCTACAAGGACAATGCACACACTCCTCCTTTCCTACAATCAACAATAAAATGCATTATTCTGAATCACGTGAGTGTTCAGGAGGCGTGTTGTCTGGGACACCCACAGAGTCTCGTGAACGACCGTTTGATCGGGACGTAAAAGAGGTATGGGGAGAGACGTTTTCTCTTCCGCTTCCTCTCCTTTATGAGAGAAGCGAGAGATCTCTGTTCTCCAAGAAGAAAGTCAACTCGTTCGCAAGTCATTGTGATCATCTCTGGTGCTGTACTGTGCGGTTTTAGAGAGGAGGAAACGTGGCAGTTGAATGAGTCCCTGGGGGAACAGGAGATCTGAGTCTTGCACTCTCATACGTTGTAATTCGTCTCTTAAGTAGACCTCCTAGTATGGGCGTCTCACTGGTTCTGCAGTCGACAATGGTACATCATTGCCTGGCCAATAAAGACAACTGTAAATTGGCTAAAGCTGAGACAGACTAGCACCCAATGCGAGACCTAAAATTCACTTTTCATTATTCTAGTGTTAAGTCATGTTTCTCTCTTATCATCAGGCATGCAGTAGTTGCTATAGAAGGCACATTTGGATGTATACAGTAGATCAAAGGCAATCATCATCAGGCCATTCAGCCCTATACACAATGCTTTAGCAGAGTCATACAGAGAGATGGAGTTGACAAGACTGGAAAGGACTACGGTCAGACTACTATACTCAACTCATTAGGCGTCATACCCTCCCAGTAAGCAAAATAAAGTATTTTCCAGGCGTTGAAAATACATATTCTCCGGACGTTGAAATCAGATTCGTTTTCGGTTCTGAATGACAGTTGGAAAGACATCACTAACAGACATTGAAAATATGTTTTTTTTTTGTCATTGATAATGTGGTTACATTTTCTACTGCACGTACATTCCTAATGAAGTAAGCATTGTATAATAATCATATTTGTTATCCATTTAATATAGGAAAGAGGAGCACACTGAAGATTGCAAAATATACTATTTATTATTGTCCTCATCTGTTACATGCACTTATGATAGCTTTCTCAAAAGCTTTAAAACCAGCAACTATGATTTTCTAAGTAATACAATTTACAGAATAAACCAACAGACCATTTCAACTACAATAACTTTCTCAGCAATGGTTACAGAAATATTTGTTGTTGTTGCTATGACTGTGATATGTTATTGTTAATCTACCTTAATTGAGTGCACTGACTGTAAATTGCTCTGGATAAGAGGGTCTGCTGAATGACCAAAATGTAAATGTAAAAACAAACACTTCAAATCAAATCAAATTTTATTGGTCACATACAAATGGTTAGCAGATGTTATTGCGGGTATAGCTAAATGCTTGTGTTTCTAGCTCCAACAGTGCAGTAATATCTAACAAGTAATATCTAGCAATTTCACAACAATACACACATTACACACAATCTTGCAGAGCATGCTGGGTATTATTATCATGAGCTCCGCCCCCAAACAAGTAAAAATCTGAATGAATCAAGGCTGGTCGAAATCTGAACGAATCATAGCCATTTAGACTATGTTTCACAAGTTTGAACAGCACAGTACAGTACGGCACAGTTCAGTACAGTAGAGCATGATTGGTTCAGTACCGGACCTAATCTGAACCAATCATAGATGTCTATGTTTGAGACAAATTAAGGTTGGTCCGGACCAGATCAAATCTGAACCAAGCATGGACGTCTATAATTGGTTCAGATTTGGTCTGGTACAGACCAAAAATCTACGTCTGTGGATGTTGAAATCAAGGCCAGTCCGGACCGCACCAAAAAAGGCGGCCAGCCCAGACACGACCAAAAAAAGACGTCCATAAGACGTCTCCGTTGGTCAGTGCTTAGTGGGCTGTGGTGTGCCTTCTCATTACTTTCCTCTACACAAATCTCCCCCCAAAAAATTCTTAATTCTTACAGCACTTTTATTCATTTCAAAGTCTCTCATTAGATGAGATTACTTTTGTTCGTTCATTATATCACACAACAAACAACATAATTTACAGACCTATTAAAGCTTCCAGTAGAAGAGCATTTGAAACTAGCATTAAAAAAAGAGAAATAACTGTTATCACATTGTAATCCCATGCTAATTAATTATAGATTGACAAGTACTAGTTCAAAAGTAACAATTTAGAAAAAATATATTTTCAAAACAATTGAATTTTATTTACAGCACAATTTCACCCTGATTTCAACTAAGCTTTTCTTTAAGACACATCTTTTCACATGCATATGTATTGTCCGTTCTACCAGCCTGAAATACAATACACTTCACAGCTTATTAGTTAATCGCATGCTATTTTACACATTTTGCCAATTGGGCTGTGAGAAAACGTTGCTATTTTACATCTTGAAAGATGTAAAATGCAACTAACTGGGTTCAACTCCGTCAGACACCATAAAATACCTTTTATTTTTACAATTATTGTCCAGCAAGTGTTTAAAAGCCTTCATTGTTGAATTCTAACATTTGATTATTCAAATATGTCATACAAATTCCAAACTTATTTTTGTTTTGTTTTATAGCAATATGAAATGCTACAGGGCTAATTTTGTTAGCAATTTGGCATGTTTTTCTAGATTTAAAACAACACTTATAAAGCAAACATTATCTCTGAGGTCTTGCGGGAGCGTGTGCTACGCCAGTGGCTTATTCGAGTTACTACTCAATTCTTTCCCCACCCTTTTACAATAGCTCTCAACCCTCTTCTCTTCAGCACAGTAGCCTATTCACTACTCTTACTCCTCTTGTCACTACTCTGTAGAAGAGGAACTCTTACTATCGTTATAACTCCTTACACGTCTGTATTCTTCCCTGCTAAGATAACGTCTAAACTGCTTTCTCTGTTCTTCCTCTACCCTGCTCCCAGCTCTCACCAAATCCTCCTCTTCCTCCTCATCAGTCCCTATGGTTTTTGTTAAGACACCAGGGTCTGAGTGGTAGTCTTTTTCACATGGTTCAGGTGTGTCCATCATCTCCTCGCCTGGATCAGAATGGTACACCTGGTCACCTATCTCTAGCTGGTCTGGGTCAGGCTGATACGACTGGCAACCTACCTCGGAATCTGAGTGGTACGTATGTTCACCTGTATTACCTGACTGTGGGTAACACAGCTTGCCACCTATGTGGTGTTCACCTGCCTCTGACTCCGTTTCATACATCTGGTCACCTAATTCTAGGTTAGGTTGGTACAGCTGGTCACCTAGCTCTGAGTCAGAGTCAAACACCTGTCTACCTGTCACACATTGGTACAACTGCTTATCTGCATCACCTGGCTCTGAAACAGGCTGATAAACCTCACCATCTGCCCCAGGCGGGTACACCTGTCCACTAGTCTCCATGTCCTGTCTATACATCTGTTTAGTTGTCTCAGACCTGTACGCCTGTCCCCCAGTGTGGTGTTGGTAGACCTCAGGGCTGTACTGGCTCCTCCTGTACAGGCTCTCCTCCTCATCCTCGTCCTGACAGGAGCTCCCCGGGACGCTCTCCCCGTCCGACTGGGAGAGGCGCAGGCAGGGCCGCGGCCGCCTGGGCTTCTGGGAGAGGTCAAAGGGCTCTTCCTGGCTGTAACGGGTCAGGAGGCCCAGAGGGGCCGACAGGCAGAAGCGCCCCTGCCGCCTGGACACTGAGGGACAGAGACTCATGTTACAAACTGACTGGCTGATTCTGATTTAGCTTCAGGGTAGGAATGTTGTAGGAAGTCTCAATGCAGGAAGGGAGTAACCATATAATGAATTCCTCCATAGCCTTTAGTAATTACCTCTTGCATCCAGGCCCCTATCCATGATCCCATGTTTGACTTTCATGTGGCGGGTGAGATTTCCCTTCAGAGTGAACTTGCTGGGGCAGTAGAGGCACTTAAAGGGCCTACTGTCAGAGTGCAGGTGCATATGGCCCATAAGGTTATGCATTCTGTTGAACTCCTTCCCACACAGCTGAAAACAAGTACAAACCAATAAGTATTAAAGAACAAACCGATTATGGAACAGATTTATTTTCGGCCTAAAAAGACTTCATCAGGGTCCTAGGAAAGAATTATACGTGCTTGACAGCAACAGACAGATAAGTTGATAAACCAAAACCAAGATGTGCTGTAATTTTTCCTCAAATAAATAATTAAATAGCAACTATTGAAATAATTTGTGTACACGTTCCTTGATTACAATTTGTGAATTCCGTTATTCCCCGAACCACATCCGTGGCAATTCATGGTGTAGTAAACACCAATCAAGGGCAAAACTGCACGCCATGTAGTCTAAAACTGTGCCCATTGATCAAACTTTCATTTTTATCAAACAACTAATGTGTTAGATGACTAATCCTCTCTGCACTCAGAGCTGTAACCGGAGCTGGACGTACTCATGAATGAAAGTGTGCGTGTGCGCTCACACACACACACACACACACACACACACACACACACACACACACACACACACACACACACACACAAACCACACACACACACACACACACACCCACACACACACACACACACACACACACACACACACACACACACACACACACACACACACACACACACACACACACACACACACACACACACACACACACACACACACACACACACACACACACACACACACACACACACAGGGCAACTCCTGCGCTGTCCTTCCTCTGCATTCTTTTTTATTAGGGTGGTCCTTTCCTTTGGAGGAGAGAGGGACTGTAAACTGTCCAAGAGGACCGTGAGAAAACAGGAAGCGTTCCCTCCAGCAACAGAGAAAGCGAGATGAAATCTATTTGTGTGGCCCATTCTCCCGGGAGGCTGGGGGCCATTGTTAGAGAGGCAGTTTGTGCAGCGATATCCTTCCTATGGACGAGGATGGACCTCACTGCCAAATCCCCTGTCTATCTGCTATTTGCTAGTGTGGAGTTGCTTCAGAGTGTCAGTTGGCTTCATTAGTTCAGAGACTTTACATTATAGTTACAACCCTACTATACCCTTATTCGGGTATTATATATATTTTTAAAGGAACTCAGTCCGGCTTTAAACCTACTCTTGCAATTACGAAATTGGGTGGTGCATCATCAGTTCCTCTTGTCATGTCAGTCATTGCATACCAGTTTACAATTGGCTCATTCATCCCCCTCCTCTCCCCTGTAACTATTCCCCAGGTCGTTGCTGCAAATGAGAACGTGTTCTCAGTCAACTTACCTGGTAAAATAACGGTAAAATAAAAATAAAAATATTTAAAAAAAGAATTGCATACCATAGAGAGATATTTATAACCTGTCAGAAATGTCCAGATCAACTAGCCCATGTCAGCTAACGCTTTTTTATTTAGGTTTTTTAGCCCATAGATATTGTTGTAATTTTTTGGTCAAATATCACATGAATACACATTAGACATGGCAAAATGTATAGAATTGCAAGAAAATTAGCTTTAAAACTTCTAAATGTTCTTTACACCCCATGACAAAGTGTGTAGTTTTGCATTAAATAAGTTTTATACCTGCTAAATTCTCTCCAACAACAAGAGGGGTGTGAACAGTTTTTTTTTGGGGGGGGGGGGGTCCCTAATCCTGGAAGGGGGGCCCCAAGTGAAAACGTTTGGGAACCCCTGCCAAAACACATGTTCAACCATCTGTGTTCAAGTAACCAAGCAGGTTAAATTGGTCAGAGATGTTAAAAGGCATGCAAGGCAGATAGCCAATTGTGATACTATTGACATGTATCTACAAGATGTATTATCTTCAGATACCCTGGCTTTAAAAGGAGTTGTTGCATGTGGCAATTCAAATATCATAAGAACATTCCCCATCAGAACACTCACCTTGCATTTGTAGGGTTTGATGTCAGAGTGGACGATCATGTGGGCCTTGAGGGTCTGTTTCTGGACAAAGCTCTTGAAGCAGAGGTGGCACTGGTAGGCTCGGATGTTAGTATGGATCAGGATGTGACGCTTCATGTTGGCCAGAAGGGTGAACTCACGACCACAGATACGACACTTGTGCTCCTTCACCCCCTGATATATAGAGAGAGAGAAAGAGAGAGAAAGTGAGACAGAGAAATAACCATCATCGTGGAACATTTTCTTATGTAACGGATGTGAAATGGCTAGCTAGTTAGCGGGTAGCGTTTCAATCAGTTACGTCACTTGCTCTGAGACTTAAGTAGGGTTGCCCCTTGCTCTGCAAGGGCCGTGGCCTTTGTGGAGCGATGGGTAANCTCTGCAAGGGCCGTGGCCTTTGTGGAGCGATGGGTAACGATGCTTCGTGGGCGACCGTTGTTGATGTGTGCAGAAGGTCCCTGGTTCGCGCCCGGGTATGGGCGAGGGGACGGTTTAAAGTTATACTGTTACATTGATGCTGTCACTTACGTCTTGGCAAGCAAGTCCGTCAGGGACAAGCAAGACATCGCAGCAAGATGTTAGCATGACACCAAGAGAGTGGATGCCTTGTATCATTAAAACAATGCCTAAACATGCAGCTACTGTTACTGTAACCAGCACTCACATTTCTCTCTTAAGCCTCATTTGTCTGTTTTTGAGGATAGCTGCTCTTTGTCATGGCTTCACCATGTAGTACTAAAATACTGTTTGAAGCAGAAACAATGATGTGCAATGATGCCCAGTAGTGTAAAAGCCATCATACTGTCATGAATATCCTACAGCAAATGAAAAACAATAACAACCAAAACCATTTCAAGTCACCAAATGGAAAGGCTCCTGATGTAGGCAAAGTGTCCTGTCACCAACAGGTATAGTCTACCTTAACACCCACTGATCCACAACCTAGCCCTGTAAAGACATTTTCCTCCGAACACACATGTTGACATTAGTGGACATTAGTACTTGGACAGTATGAAGACCCCACCCAGCCTTACTTTATGTGTGAGTGTGTGCTGTTTGAGGTGATGGGACTGTATGAACTCCATGCCACACTCGCTGCAGATGTATGGCCGGATGTCTTTGTGCTTCATCATGTGGTTCTGCAGTTGACTGGGGTACTGGAAGCTCTTCTGGCACTCACTACACCTATACAGAAAACAGACATTCAGTACACCTATACAGAAAACAGACATTCAGTACACCTATACAGAAAACAGACACTACACCTAGACACAAAACACAAACTCACTACACCTGGACAGAAAACAGACACTACACCTAGACACAAAACACAAACTCACTACACCTGGACAGAAAACAGACACTCTGAAGTGGCCTGGATTTATCCAAAAAAGCTAAATCCTTCCACTACCTTGGGAGTCAACAGAAAGTTGCATGCATTAAATAACATGTTTAAATTCAAGTTCAAGTTCAAACTGAAAGTGAAAGAGATATTCAGCCACTTGATGAACATGTAGGTCCAGTCATAACTGTACTTCTTATTTATTAAAAGCTTACACATTTCGGCATTGGAGCCTTCATCGGAGCGTTTGCTAATACCAGAGACTGTATAACTGTATAATCATACTGTATTAGATGTATACAGTAGTAGACGTGTAGCCTTCGGTTTATAAGGACTTTTATTTTAGTGTTAGGTACTGTAAGTCTTTTGAGTCTTTTGGGACTTTTATTTTGAAAGCGACAATAAATGTCCCTGGCTCCTTGGTTGTCTTGGTCTGGAGACAACAAGTAATAGTTTCCTGTTATAATCCGCATTTAATTTTTTGCTGCCGTACCCACAACCAGAAATAAGGGTAACAGAAGTATGAGGTAATGTGTTTAAACCACTTTTCTTTTTTTCTTTTTTTCTTTTTTTTTCTTTCATTTTCTGGTTTAAACCCCAGCTGGTGTTTCTGGGTATATGTACCTGTAGAGGGTGGGTCCTCTGTGGGCCGTCAGGTGTCTCTTGAGCTGGGCCAGAGTGGGGAAGTCTAGACCACACTCTACACATATGTTCTCCTGGCCCTTCTCATGCTTCAGCTCATGGGCCCGCAGCTCACTAGGATAGGCAAAGCCCCTCCCACACACCCCACAACTGGAGAGGAGAGATGAATAGCAATTGATTATTTGTCTAGCAGAAAGTAGACACTAACTAATCAAGAGTCATGAATAGTCATATTTATAACTATTCCTGAACTTTAGTTTATCTTCTTAAAGGGAAATTCCACCCAAAAGCTATATTCTGGTATTTGTTTCGTTAGTCCATTGTTGATACAGTCCCAACATGTTTTGCATGTCTGCAATCACATTTTCATAAATACTGCTGGCATGATGCATTTTGCATCATAAGGGTGGAGTTTTCCTGTAAGTTTGAGTCAAAGACGGAAGGCATGTAATGTAAGGTCCTTGTTAATTCAATCATTTTCTTAGTTATCAACTCGACTAATAAAACAGTATCTCCTGGATGTGTGAAACAGAACAGACAGTCTAGACAAAGCTCATCCCAGTACTGACCTGTATGGCTTCACATCACTATGCTGCATCATGTGTCTCTTCAGGTGGCTGGTCTGGGTGAAGGCTTTGTGGCACACCTGGCACTTGTGTGGCCTTGTGCCCTGGTGGGTAAGAAGGTGGGTGTGCAGGTGGCTTAGCTGCTTGAACAGCTTGCCACACAGGTGGCAGCCGTGAGGCTTGAGCCCGCTGTGGCCCAGGATGTGTGTGACCAGGTTATACTTGGAGGTGTATGACTTCTCACACATACGGCATTTCCAACGCTTCTGGTCTCCCCCTACGTCTACGTAGTAGCTGTCGTCAATGTGGATGTTGAGACCTAGCTTCTCAGCGCTGGTCATCCCACCTCGAGGGCCTCTGTCTGGGCCACACCGACTAGGTCTGAGGGCCTCTCTGGGGTAGAAGGCTCCAGGAGAGAGGTGCATGACAGGCCCAGGCATGAAAAAGGGGAAGGGGAGGAGGCTGGGGTGGAGAGAGGGAAAGAATGGGGGAGGAGGGTGGTGCAGGAGGAGAGGAGAGGGAGGCCACAGAGGTGAGGGGCTGATTGGTTCCTGTTTCACCTGCACTGCGAGGCCCATAGGTGGATCATACCTGGACCGAGCCCTGCTGTGCAGCTGGAGCCGGGTCAGGTCGATCATACCTGGGATGGGCATGGGAGAGGGAGAGAGACGCGGATGAGAAGGGAGGGAGAACGGACGGTGGGAGAGATCAACAGTCCTGGTGTTGCCTCGACGCTCCACCTCCTCCATGTCTCCAGGAGTGGGGGATTCGGAACCCTCCATTTTGAGTGGAGTTCTTTTGCGTTTTTGGGAGCCTTCGCTCTGGGTGTAATGAATACCCTCAAGGCCCATAGGGAGATGGTGAGTCAGAGGGCTGAAGGTGGTGCTGTAGGCCTCTCTGGTCAGGGAGAGGGAGCGTTTGGGGGGGTTCAGGTAGAGTGGAGATTGGCTCAGGTAAAGACTGGGGTGAGAGACAGGTCTCAGGTCTTCCCTAAGAGGACTCCTCCTGTCTGGTCTGAAACCTAGGACATCTGTGTCCATCATTTACCTGCATGGGGAAATACAGAGAGGAAACCAGTTATTTATTTAAACTATTACAATATATTTATCATAAGAATGCTTCTTCGAGACCTGAAGAATAGGAAACAGCACTTAATTGAGAGTTATAGTGACACGCCTACAGCACAGGTAGTAGTGACAAACCAAAATGCTGTCACTTCTCTCAACCACCCATTTTTATTTTATTTAACCAGGCAAGTCAGTTAAGAACAAATTCTTATTTACAATGACAGGCTAGGAACAGTGGGTTAACTGCCTTGTTCAGGGGTAGAACGATTTTTACCTTGGCAGCTCTGGGATTTGTTCTAGCAACCTTCCGGTAACTGGCCCAACACTCTAACCACTAGGCTACCTGCTGCCCCTCTGAAATCAGGAACTAACTTTTACCTCTCCCTCCTGCACACTTTACACTTCTCCCTCTCTATCTGCTCTGTTCATTTTTTTGCACGGATGGGTGGAAGGTTACTTCTCCTTTTGTCCTCCGCTAGCGCTCGATATATGATATCTTACTGTGCTTTAGAGATCCACATGTTCCAAACACATGGACAACTTGTAGGTCTGCATACCCTGTATTCTCTCTGAAGAACCAATCAACTACATACACTAAAGAGTAGCCTGTGTATGATCAGGCTAATGTTGGAGTTCTTGTGGTTATGAATGGAAGACAGACAAATGAGATTAGCTGTGATAGAGTGAATCAGACAATGTGACGGGGAACTGTTCAACTTCTGCAGATGAGCTAAAAGAGGATGAGACAATACTGTTCATAATAAGGCTATTTATGTAAATACAGTGTGAGGGATGTTTCTGTGAACTGTTATCATCCTACAGCAGTGGGGGGTTGCTGAGAGGAGGACGGCTCGTAATAATGGATGGAACGGAGCGAATGGAATGGCATCTAACACATGATACAGTGGTGGAAAAAGTACCCGGATTGTCATACTTGAGTAAAAGTCAAGTCACCCAGTAAAATACAACATGAGTAAAAGTCTAAAAGTATTTGGTTTTAAATTTACTTAAAGCATCAAAAGTAAATGTACTTGCTAAAATATGCTTAAGTATCAAAAGCAAAAGTTAAAGTAGAAATACTTTTTTATTCCTTATATTAAGCAAACCAGACGGCACCATTTTCATGTTTTTATTTTATTTACGGATAGCCAGGGGCACACTCCAACACTCAGATATAATTTACAAACGAAGCACGTGTTTGGTGAGTCCGCTAGATCAGAGCCAGTAGGGATAACCAAGGATGTTATCTGGACAAGTGTGTGAATTAGACCATATTCCTGTCCTGCTAAGCACTCAAAATATACTTTTGGTTGTCATGGAAAATGTATTGAGTAAAAAGTACATTATTTTCTTTAGGAATGTAGTAAGTAAAAGTAAAAGTTGTCAAAAATATAAATAGTAAAGTAAAATACAGATACCCCAAAAAATGACTTAAGAAGTATTTTAAAGTATTTTTACTTAAGTACTTTACACCACTAATTTGATTCCATTCCACCTATTCCGCTCCAGCCTTTACCACGAGCTAGTCCTCCCCAATTAAGGTTTCACCAACCGCCTGTGTTCTACAGAGAAAGACCAGTGAGATCTTCCAATGTTGATAGGGATAGGGAACGGGATGGTGATGGTCATCATAAAGGATAAAGATTAGATCACAAATCAATTCTTGTTCATAGAAAGACACAACAAATAGTCTACTCTAAGCTTCAATTTGTTATTGCATTCAAAGTGTGAAAAGAATATCATGATGTGAAGTATACAACATTACAATACTATACACAGAACATGGTACAGCATGGAAAGACCCCTCTGTCGCTCTCTGTCTGTCTGCCATGCTAGTTTGCATCCTCAGTGAATACAACACAACTCACACATTAAAACAAAAGCCCCTCCTCATCCCCCTGCCATACCCTACCCTGTTAGTCCTCTGTTGGATCTGAGGGACTCACCAGCTCAGTGTAGCTCAGCCTGTCTGTCCTCTCCTCTGTACTGTTGCAGTAGTGCAGTAGCTGTGTATTAGGCTGAGGTACCAGCTCCTGTACCTATCTCTCTGGCTACTCTGCTCCGCTCTCGCCCTGCTGCTGTCCTGACAATGAGCTACCCGTCCACGGACAGCATTTGAAGTGACTTAAGAAAGTGAACAGGAACAATCACTTTGTTCTCATTTTTCAGATGAGTACCTTCGGAGAGAAGGAAGGAAGGGAGGGGAGAGGAAGTCAACAAGCCTAGTGCCTTCCTGCAGAAAAATAAGGAAACCCTAGATAGACATCTTCATTTCTCTACAAAATAAGGATTTACACTGCTTTGGGGGTGACTGCATGAGGCTTGTTTTTAACAATTCAATAGTAGTACAACGTTGTTTAAATATTGTGCATTCATTAAAAGGCATGCAAGTCTGGGAGAGGAGTTTTAGACTGTCAACACCAACAGTTCTGGGAGTCACTTTCACATGTCTGCTTTTCCCATCCTGCAGGGTTGAACATAATACCACTGTACGTAGCTATGAAGTTAGTGCAATAATGGCTTCAGGAAATGTGCAAAAAAAAATGATGCTGGAAAGACAATTTATGCATATATGATTTAATTGAATTAGGAATCATATTTCGTTTTGTGAAGCTGATGAATGCTCTTGGTTAGGTTTTCATTTCTATTTAGAAAGTTTAAGTGCCATGATGACATGACTTCAGGATTTCAAGTTGTATAGACACAAAACTAAATCAAAGTGAAGCTCTGTCTGTTTTAACATATTGTATATTAGGGTATCAATGTAATGACTGGGAATATTAGAGTATTTCAAGGTATTCCTTTGTTCACCTGGTCTGCTTTACCCACTTGGGTGATGGGGAGATGTTCTGCAGCATAAACAGAAGGATTGAGTTGAATCGTATTAGGACAGTGTAACATGTAGTGAGTCAATACAGCCACATGGCATTGGAGAACCTCACTGAAACATGGGAGAAGAGCTCAGTTGTTGAGCAATATGTCTGACTGGTAGTCTACCAGGTATTATACAACGGGTAGGTCTAATCGTGAAGCCTGATTGGTTAAAAGCGCATTCCAGCCAGTGTCTATTCCACAAGTTACCAACGGCTAAATCTATGACGTTCAAATTCCTATTTACTCTGTTCCATCTGATTGTGCAATCCACTGTCTCATCAAGCCAGGCATTGCAGTTACAAACTGTAAAAAGCAACTAGACATTCTCACATTTATTTTAGACTAACATTTAGTTTTAGATTTATATGAACCTTGCTGTCTGTCTCTCCGACATTTGCAACATTGTTTCAATATTAAAATTCGATCTCCAACTGTTCCATAGTAATGAATGTGTCGGCGTCGGGAGTCGGGACGAGAGAGAGTGGCAGGCAGCGTTTCTCAATCAGTCTAAGTCATGAATCAGCTGGCATCACTTTTATGGGTATATACAAAGAAATGTAAATTGGAAAAAGGTCAAATGAAACAAAGTGTTGTTAGTTTGCAGTCTTTCCAGCTTCAGTTTGACGTTATTGTGTTTCAATATTGAATTGCGATCTCCAAATCAAATCAAAGTTTATTTGTCACGTGCGCCGAATACAACAGTGAAGTGCTTACTTACAGGCTCTAACCAATAGTGCAAAAAAGTTATTAGGTGAGCAATAGGTAGGTAAAGAAATAAAACAACAGTAAAAAGACAGGCTATATACAGTAGCGAGGCTACATACAGACACCGGTTAGTCAGGCTGATTGAGGTAGTATGTACATGTAAATATGGTTAAAGTGACTATGTACTGTATATTTGATGAACAGAGAGTAGCAGTAGCGTAAAAGAGGGGTTGGCGGGTGGTGGATGGGACACAATGCAGATAGCCCGGTTAGTCAATGTGCGGGAGCACTGGTTGGTTGGCCCAATTGAGGTAGTATGTACATGAATGTATAGTTAAAGTGACTATGCATATATGATAAACAGAGAGTAGCAGCAGTGTAAAAAGAGGGGTGGGGGGTGGGGGGTTGGAGGGGGCACACAATGCAAGTAGTCCGGGTAGCCATTTGATTACCTGTTCAGGAGTCTTATGGCTTATGGCTTGTTGAGAAGCCTTTTTGTCCTAGACGTCCCATATAATATCAATGTGTCCGAAGGAGACAGACAGCAAATTGAGCTGGTTGTCATAGCAACATACACCACTTTTTTCAGTTGACTGGCTAAATAAACACCGTGCCAATATATCCTCCAAACGCCAGCTTCTCTGCATCATCACTTAAAATGAGCCTCTTCAAGTCAACTTTAAAAGTGAGGAAGGATGCATATAAAAAATATTTGAACTGGGCCATCATCAGTCTCTCAGTCAGGCCTAAACACAAGCATATAGACAGGTTTCTGGCAGCAACACCTAGCCTGTTCTTGTCTTACCTCACAGTGACTCATCATACAAGAGGAGTGTTTACTGTCTCTGAAAGGTTGAAAACTATGATGTCATCTTATGACACGTGTATGTACCAATTGTCTGACGTGAACTACATTTGCATAAATCTTGACCCTGCCTTTCTCCATCAATAACCGGATTACTAATCCGGAAGGCACTAATGGAGCTCATCTCATTGGAAGAGTGAAAAGCCTTTAATAGGAAGCTGATTAGCATTGTCTTTGTTAATGGGCTCAATTTAATCAATTAACCTAAGACCTCGACAATGTGTACTAAATCATTTTAGGTATTAGCAAGTTTATTAAAGGTGACATATCAGGTATATCAGGAGTGTGTGTGTGCGTGCATGTGTGTGTGTTTGTGTGTGCGTGCGTGTGTCTGTACACATTTGACAAAGATTGTGTAATCATATTTATGTAATTGTGGACTACGCTAGCTGCATATTGTTGCTTTTTAATTAGCAAACCAAACAAAGATGAATTTGATTTAGAAGATGATGTGATGCTTCTTGTAGTCCTTAGCCAATAAGATCATGAAGTGCATTGATAAGAGAACCCCTAGTGGAGAATCTCAGTAAGGGGTACAAATATGTCCAGATAGGTCTTAGCCAACCACTTTATGATACTGCTTCCCAGTCCTTGATCTGGAACACATATAGGATGTGGTCTGCCAGTCTGTCAGATAGTCAGCTAACACTGAAAACTGCTCACTGGAAAACATTGCTCACTGCTCTCATCTTTCTAATAATAGGCCATAGGTCTAGGTTCAACACTCCTCCCCATCTCCATCTACATACTAAACACCTTTGCTCTGTCTCATTCTTAACCCCTCTCCTCTCTCACATGCATGGTCACGGACACAGGCCCTCCACTAATGACTGTCTCTATGGCTTGGACCACTCCAGGCCACTGTATGGCTGTACCACTGGCCAGGCCTCTGCCCAGCCCAGCACTATCAGGGGGAAGGGGGAGTAAGACAGGCTCATTAATACACACCTTAAGTGGTTGTCAGGGGTCCGTGTCACTCCCGGAGAGGGTGTATAAAGAGGTCTGGGTGCCACTGAAGATACAGAACTTCAACATTCACCTGGGAGTCCCTCCGGAACGAGCAAACGCATTCGCCTTGTTTCTGTACACCGGGAGATCAGCAAGTGAGCTTGTCTCTGTGGATGTGTGTATAGATGTTGTCTGTCTCTGGTTGTATGCCTTGTTGAGTTTGTTTGGATTTCAGTGTTTCAGATTTGTATGATGTTTTCAGTTGACAGCGTAATGGGAATGTTAGACGTACTATTCGGACTCCTCTCCGTCCATGTCTGCAGCCCTCTTATCCCTTTCGCTCTCTCTATTCCTCATCTATCATTCTCTCAGTAGAGATGACTGGAGCCGCCGTGTCCGTGTGTCTACTTTACGTCCTGTCTGTCTGTTCAGCCTGCTACATCTCCAACTGTCCCATCGGGGGCAAGAGGTCCATAATGGACGCTCCACAGCGCAAGGTGAGCTGCAACAGAATCCATCTATATCTAAACTATTTAAATATAATGTGTAGATAACAGGTATGATTTGTCTTAGAGGTGCATCAAGATGAGTAGGAGCCAAGTGAGGCTCTGTAAAAGGACTGAATTGGGAGAATTGACAATGAACCGTTGTCTTCCTCCTGTAAAAGGGAGCAAGAATGTCGATAAGAATCTCTTTTTTGGAATGATGGAACAACCTCATGCCCGACTGTCCCTTCTCTCCCCTTGCAGTGCATGTCTTGTGGACCAGGGGACCAGGGCCGCTGCTTTGGCCCCAGTATCTGCTGTGGGGAGGATGTGGGCTGCTGGATGGGCTCTCCGGAGACGGCACATTGCATGGAGGAGAACTACCTGCCCACCCCCTGCCAGGCGGGAGGGAGACCCTGTGGATCTGATACAGCACGCTGCGCCGCACCGGGTGTCTGCTGTGACTCAGGTGAGGGCACATCAATCCTATATTTCTGTGATGATCATTGTGGTTATATACACCACTGAAATTGTTCTAATAGAGTGGCGGATACAATTATGTGCTTTCTGACTTGTGTGTCCTCCTTCATTCTTTATTTTGTATCTCAGAGGGCTGCAGTGCGGACCAATCTTGTCTCGCTGAGGAGGAAGGCGACAATCAAATCGGCCAATCAGAGGGCAGCGACTCTGCAGACGTCATCCTCAGGCTCCTGCACTTGGCTGACCACACGCCTCCTCATAGAGTCCACCAATGAGCTGCAAGTGAGACCAGGGTTCCATGGGGGTCACTTGAGAGATTGGTTGATAGGATTTGTAGTTCAAAGTTACCTAGATGTAGTTCATAGTTCACCCACCTATTTACTGACCTCCTTCTTCAGTATATTGGCAACCTCACTAGATGGGATCTAGCTAAGAATTTATCTCTGTGTTTGACATGTAATGTATATCAAAACACAGCAGTTAAATTCTTAGCTAGGACCCTGAGCACTCCTCTGTAGATTGCCTTTATATTGCATACTTAAATATTGTAGCTATATACTGTATGTACAGAAATAGCTGTAATAATTATTACACGTGTAAAGAGTCCAAATGTGTATGTTAATAAAGCTTGTGCGAGTATGCGTGGTGTATGTATGTTTCTCTCTCAGCTGACTCAAACAATGACCACTTGTCCAGTGCACAACAACATCCACATCTGAAACATGAGTGCTGTGCGTCGTATAGTTCTCATATTTTCTGTTTTGGCCCGTGCTTTTAAAAGCAGTGTGTCTGTTCTAATAGTTCTAATTCAGTGGACTTTACTCTCCCTTACTGGCTTTCATTATTTTGGTCTCAAATCACACAAACCTTTGAGCGAATCTCCAGTAGGCAATTTAGAGTTTTTAATGTCCAATGATGAACCAACCACAAACATAAAATGTAAATGCTGATTGTGATTTGATATCCAAAATAGGTTGTATCTATAGGCATCGGTTGCGTTCGTAAATTGCCTCCAGTGTGTCAGGGTGCGTTCTTGGTCGTTTGTAAATTCAGAGCGTTGTCAGATTGTCTGTCCATAAATTCAGAGCGTTTCGCTCTCGGGGGTCGTTTAGAGCGCCACGTGGACGCTCTGGCCGAGGAGTAGGGTTGATCAGGGCGTTCTGACCTCACAACTGCAGTCAAGCACCCAAGCTAACTGGCTAAAGTTGGCTAGCTTGCTAGCTACTTCCAGACACAAATGAGAGAACACCTCTCTTACCATTTTACTTGCCCTAGCAGAGCTGGTTAGGCTGTTTTCATGTTATCCATAGCATTAGTGACTGCAAATGTGCTGCTGGCAACAATTTATTTAATTTTTTCCCCAGACGTTTACTGGCATCGGTCATGTTCAGCGAGTGTTTAAATTAATTCTGCAGTCAGACGAGAGTGCTCTGAAATCGGAGTAGATAGCCAGAGTGAATTTACGAATGCACCCATCATGCTACATAGCAACCGTAAACATGTTACATAGACATCATGTTGCACAGTAACCATAGACATCATGTTACGTAGTAACCATAGACATCACGTTTCATAATTAGTAATTATGTAATTCTATAGCGAGGTATAGAGTATAACATCTAATCAGGGAAAATATTCAAATGTTCCACCCAAAAAATTGAAAAAGGAGTATAATTTAGATGCAATGATATACTGATATGCTTTAATGTTTTGTGAATCAGCTTTTAATATTATTTGTTTGTTCTTTTGAGGTTTTCTTTACATTCTGCACTACATCCTGCAAATGTTTTAAAGTGTCCTTAAGTCTGGTCCACCAGCTGAATGTCTACTATGGAGTAGCAGTTAGCCTTGGAGAGTGACGTTTAGTTTTAGATAAAACCTTTTTATGATTACTACTACCTTTTATCATTACTACATTGGTGTAGATATATAATATTTATGTAATCCTGATGTAACTTGGTCCGAATCATAGAAATATAATTTATAGAACATATGTTTACAAATTTACATTTAAGTAATTTAGCAAATGCTCTTATCTAGAGCGACTTACAATTAGTGTGTCAAAATATTCATGTAACGTATACCAGCCAAAAAACCAAAGGGACATGACACATAAACGCCAAAATACATCATAAATATACCTACAGACTTCAGAATTAATATATTCTGTCTACTCGTGGCTTAATGTTAATTATTCCATGCAGTAGTCAATTCTCTCTGAATAACCTCAAGAAGGTTCAACCATGTCCATTCTGCTTTATGTTTTTCATAGAGAGGCAGTGTCCATGTTCTCATGACTACAGGAGCTCTTATTGGTTCAGTCTCAGCACACAGATCAAAATGAGATACTGCAGATCAGAGAACACACAGAGACATCTACCCTATTTAATTGATAATGCCCGAGAAGCCGGTGTTTGGAGGATATATTGGCACGGGGGTTGTTAGGCCCGAGACGAAGTCGAGGGAGAGCAAACCGTGCCAATATATCCTCCAAACACCAACTTCAAGGGCAGGAGCAATTTTATACAACGGGTTACCAACAAATTCATATAATGACTGACAAATTCTCATTAAAAACTTTATTTTTATGGGACATGACACATGACCTTTTTTCAATTTACATTTCTTTGTATATATACATAAAATGAAGCCAGCTGATTCATAATTTCGACTGGATGAGAAAAGTTGACTGTCTTTCTGTCTCGTCCCGACTCCCAACACGTTCATTACTATGGAACAGCTTGAGATCGAATTTGAATATTGAAACAATGTTGCAAATGTCGCAGAGACAAACAGCAAAGTTTATACACATCTCCGCTGTTGAAAACTAAACTTTAGACTATAAGAAATGTAAGATAATGTGTAGATGCTTTTTACGGTGGAGATCAAGTTCATAAATTGCCTGGCTGAGCTGATGAGACTGTAGACTGTGCAGTCAGATGAAACAGTAAATAAGTATTATAACATCATAGTATAAACATCATGTATAAAAACTTGTTGAGTCAAATTACAATTTCATGTTTGTTTTTGGAAGTCAACACTGTATGTTGGTTCAGGTATATTCCCAGATGTGGAGCAAACTCACAACCCTATTGCAGCTGGTTGCCTTACAATTGTATGTTGTGAATAGTTTTTTTAAGACCTGTGTTTTTGCATATACATTGATTGGTTGATTAATCTTATGCTACACCAACATAAGTAACATACATTTTTCTAAAGTAATCCAATCGGTTATTAGTTGGACTTTTTGCATCTGTTACTGAGATGGCTGTTCCAGTTATTCTTGTGACTACATAAATCAAATAGAAGTATTTCCTGGCAGTCATTTTCAGTGCAGGTTGGGGGTGATTAACGTTCTCTGGCTGGATTCCAATTTTTCAAGTTGAATTGTATGTTCACTCTATGTAAAATGAAAAGTTGAGTGAACATTATGTTGGTTCAGCTATATGCCAAACATTTTTGAAAACTCACAATCATATTGCAGTCTGCTGCCTTACAATTGTACATTGATTCAACTTTTTTATAGTGCAGGGAGACAAAATACACCTCTCAAATCAATCAACTCAAAGTGCAATGTAGCCTAGTTTAATTTCAATACAGGTGTATAGCGAGATAAAGTCAAGTTGAATTTGAAATGTGTTGATTGATCCATACACTTGTATTACAATGACGAGACTGCTTATCATTTTTCTAAGGAGTCGAGGAGGCCTTGCTTATCAAAACAGATCAATGATCACTCACACCGCCAAAGTAGAAGAAGAGAGGATGAGAAGGGKAGYACAATAAAGTTGACCATTGCTATGTAGATTAGTTGCCCTTGGCTGGGAAGCTGATCCTAGATCTGTGCCTACAKGCAAGTAGCAGGGAAGATAYGAGGGGGAGGGGTTCTCAATTGTAGACACCTTTAGTTAGTTAATGAGTRCAGGGCTGGATAGATGAGGGTATAAAGACAAGCAGGGAGCTGTGGTTGTCTCTACTGTCACTGCCTTATAGTCACCATGTCTTTCTCAGGGATATACCAGATGGAGACACATGAGAACTTTGAGTCTTTCATGGAGGCTATTGGTAAGTTTTGCTGTTGGGTTGTACGTTTGATTAGACTTTGGGTGTTAATTTCAGAAGTCGTAGTCCTTTCAGTAATGATGTTCAATGGTGATTGCGAATGCAATGGTTACTTCTGMGGCGCAAACCCAGGTAGCACACTAGTTTCCTTGGATGTTCTGAGAATGGAAATTAGATATAGGAATGTTTTTTAATTTGATTTTTTATAGGTTCCAGGGAGGTTCTGAGAACATCTTACTATGTTCTCCAGGAGGTGTTAGTTCTTTTAACAACAAATTATAGGTTATTTTCTGTGTTTTGATAACTTTCACTGAATGTTTAATTTAAGACTAAAAAACACTAGTTTGTTTGGGCTAAMTATTTTGAGCTTCCAGCACAGATGGGTTTGTTTGAAAATGATTTGTTTAGGCTTTAATTATTTATTGTGTCAGTGAGATTAAACCTATGCTCTTCTGTCCTCTATCCATTGAATTAATCCACTGCTTCCAGGATGGAGTTGTCATGCATTAGTTTTGTAACTCAATGAAAGTGGATAAAAGTAGTCTATTCAAACACTATTTCAACAGGAACGAACACTCATTAAGATCAGGTGTGGCAAACTACTGTGGTCAACACACTTAACAGATGATGGTGATTGTTGAAGCTGAAAACGGAATGTGTGTTTCAGTAATTCATTTTTTGTTTTCATATGGCAAGTTTTTAGTGTTCTGAGGACATGACTTTAACTGGAACTGAGAACCTAAAGAACATTATGCTGAAGTACTGAAATTCCCACAGGAGAACATTTAGTCAGCTGAACAACTTGAGAACATTCCCAATGTAAAATTACTAATGTTCCTAGAACTTTACCTTCAATTAAATGTTTGAACTTTCAGGAAATATTCTGATCAAATAATGAAATGCCAAGAAARTAACATTTTGTTGAATTCCTTAATGAGAATGTTCCAAAGCCAARCAACTGTCCTGCACCATTGCCAGAATGTGGTATGCAAAATAACCAAGCCCTAAAACGTATGGTCCTCAGAACGTTATGTGCTAGCTGGGAATGCATTCAATGTTTGCATTCAGTTCATTGTTGCCATATTATAGTGCATCAGAGCTTTACTTCAGCTGTAATAATTCAGTGTTCATGTCCCACTTCATTAACTTTTTGTAGTACTAAAAAGCGCAGTGTATATGACTCTCTCGCTGCCGCAAACATGTAGGTCTCCCTGATGAGCTTATCCAGGAGGGGAAAGACATCAAGAGCATCTCTGAGATTGAGGAGACTGGAGACCACTTCAAGATGACTGTCACCACGGGGACAAAGATCCTCACCAACTCCTTCACCATTGGCCAGGAGACGGAGCTCGAGTCGCCGACCGGGGAGAAAGTCACTGTGGGTGGMGCATGTCACAACCCAACCATGAGTTTCATACATGTAGCCTGGATTTATCCATCTCCCTACATATACAGCCAGTATCTAACTAAACTATAAGTTCAGCTGATGTGGGGTCACTATGGTTAGKTCAGGTCCCAGTGATGTTGTGGGAGGACTGACTTTCTTTGTCAGAGAATCTCCTCTGCTCTCCAGGGACTGGGCTCACAGTTGCAAAATTATAGCAGTTTACATCTCATAACCAACTKTYTYYTTYTYCATATATGGCCATCCAACTTGGGCCTGTTAAATTGGTGCTAGTTGACTGTAGTTGGTGACCACTGSTTTCAGATCTAACCATTGACCTCTCCTGTGTTTCAGTCTGTGGTGATGAGGGAAGGTAACAAGCTGACGTCCTTAATTAATGGGATAGAATACGTCATAGAACTTATAGACCCAAACATCCTCGTCAACGTGAGTCTGGGGRATATGGYTGGGGGTTCACGRAGMGACACTATTTCAGGGTTAATTTATACCATTAACAAAATGGGTGGTCTTTAACAGTGTCGTGAATGCAATTCAACAGTTTGCTGCCACCAATGTTCTAATTACATGCTGACCCCACCGCTCGGGGTCGCAAAATAAATGTACACCCACACTGCTCGCGCACCTCAGCAAGCGTCTGCGTGGCCAGGTGCTAAAATAGAAATTGGTTTTATTTGTGATGCTCAACGTGCTGCAAGTCTGGCCTCTCCCATCTCCTCATTGGTTTCTAGGAGCATATACCCATGTGTGTGATTGAAAGATTGACTTTGAGGTCCACACTGGTCAGTTGTGGTAAAGTTGGTTGTCAACCGCCATATAAAGAAGGAAGGAGGCGAGATGACGAATAACAAATTCGGTTCACTGTTTTCTGTGGATTAATTGTCAGAGTATACCTTGTGCATTTCAGGTAAAATAACAACCCAATGTTTGTATACCAGGACAAATTAGCTAGCTAAATGCTTTTTGCCCCCAAATGAATGTAACTGTTTTGATATTTCAACCTGCGTGTCCTGATCACTTGTGTGGGTGAACAAAATCAATGTGCGAATGAGCGCGTCCGGTTTGGTCAGCATAGTGTACTGGCATGGATTTATTGAGTGTAATGATTAATGATGCTTTCTCTTTTCAGACCATGACTCTGGCTGGCATCTCATACAAGAGGACCAGCAAACGAATATGAAGATCTACTGCACTCTTTGGATTAATAAAATGTGAACGGCATGGAATGGTCTGGTCTCAGCATTTCATATCAATGGGTAGAACTTCAGGGAAAATTGAGGTTTGTAATAATGAGGCAAGGTKTGAGTTGGATGAGTGACGACCTCAGTGGGATTCAGTAGAAAGACGTAGTTCCGTAAACAGTACACAATGGCCAAGATGGATTTTCTACGTTTGCTATAAAGTAGTCACATTAAAATGTGAACCCAGCATTGTAGAAATGAAGGCTTTGGTTGTTCCATGTAGTCTGTTGCAATATGGGTCAGAATCCTACCACCATTGGGTGTGTCAGTTTTAAAAGCAGATTCCTCAATTTCCAGTTACTTTTGAAAATCAAGTTTCAGGAATTCTAGTGGCTGTGCTTTTGGACATTGCTTTCACTAGTTCCACCCCAGTGTAGCTGACAAAGGGCTAAAGGTGCACCATTTGAGGGTGACTGGTTTCCCAGCTACAGTGTGGTTGGAAAAGCTAAGGACCCGGGGACTAAACACATCCCTCTGCAACTGGATCCTGCACTTCCTGACTGGCTGCCCACAGGTGGTAAGGTTAGGCAACAACACATCTGCCACACTGATCCTCAACACTGGGGCCCCTCAGGGGTCTCTACTTAGTCCCCTCATGTACTCCCTGTTCACCCACGATGGTGTGGCCACAACTGCGTGGTAAAACACAACTCCAACACCAAGTTTGAGGTGCACCACAACACCAGTGGTAGGCCTGATCACCGACAATGATGTGACCGTCTATAAAGAGGTCAGACCTGGCAGTGTGGTGCAAGAACAACCTCAATGTTAGCAAGACAAAGGAGCTGATCGTGGACTACAGGAAAAGGCGAGCTAAACAAGTCCCCATTAACATCGACAGAGCAGATCGCGAGTTTCAAGTTCCTTGGTGTCCACATTACCAACGAACTATCATGGTCCAAACAAACCAAGACAGTTGTGAAGAGGGCACAACGTCTTTCCTCCACCCCCTCTGTGTTGTACACTGCTGCTATTCGATGCTTATCTATGCATAGTCACTTCACATATGTACAAATTACCTCAACTAACCTGTACCCCTGCACATTGACTCGGTACCGATAGCCTTGTCATTGCTTTTTCAATTTTACTTTAAATATATTTATCTTCTTGAACTGCACTTTTGGGTAAGGGCTTGTAAGTAAGCATTTCACGGTAAGGTCTACACTTGTTGTATTTGGCGCTTGTGACAAAGTTTGATTTGTCGTGTCATGGACGTAGGAATWGAAGGGTTGATTTGTCTGACATATTTGTATAATAATGTGAGGTCACTACTACTGCTGGCTGTTGGTTTCTTGACACCTGCTGCCATAGGTTTGTTAATGTGTATTGGCTAGTCCTTCAGGGCCCCCTTGTGTGTGTGTAGAAAATGATACTCATTCTAATTAAACATCCTTTACTCCAACTGTCTTCAGATCCTAGGTGGGGTCATAAAGATGCATTTTAATCTTGCAGATCATCCTGTGTGGTTCAGGTCTTACCGCAAGGTCTTTGTGTGGGTTCTCTGCAGGATGGCGTAGGCCTTACACATCATGCAGTGTCCCACCTATCTTCCCTGCCTGCACTGGGGCACCCCTGCCTTCATTGTTACCATCCCCAGAGCAGTGTTAGAATGGTATAGTTTACTGTCAAAGTAATACTGAGCCATTTATACTGCACAAATGTAAACGCATTGTGTCTAGTCTTTTCATGTGCTGAAAAAAAGGATCCCAGAAATGTTCTCAAAGTGCACAAATTTGTTTACATCCTTGTTAGTGAGCATTTCTCATTTTAATAAGATAATCCATTCACCTGACGTGTGGCATATAAGGACAATAAAAGGCCACTAAAATGTGCAGTTTTGTCACAATGCCACATATCTCAAGTTGAGGGAGTGTGCAATTAGCATGCTGACTGCAGGACTGTCCACCAGAGCTGTTGCCAGAGAATGAAAATCTMATTTCTCTACCATAAGTCGCATCCAACGTCATTTTAGAGAATTTGGCAGTACGTCCAACCGGCCTCACAACCGCAGACCACGTGTAACCACACCAGCCTAGGACCTCGACATCCGGCTTCTTCACCTGCAGGATGGTCTGAGACCAGCCACCTGGACAGCTGATTAAACTGTATTTATGTCTGTAATAAAGCCCTTTTGTGGGGATTGACTCATTCTGATTGGCTGGGCCTTGCTCCCGAGTGGGTAGTACTGGCTCCCAAGTGGGTGGGCCTATGCCCTACCAGGCCCACCCTTGGCTGCGCCCCAGCCCAGTCATGTTAAATCCATAGATTAGGGCCTAATTAATTGACTGAATTCTTTATATGAACTGTAACTTTGTTAAATTGTTGAAATTGTCGCGTGTTAATTTTATATTTTTCTTTAGTATAGTTATTTGCCTCTTTATCGCTATTGACCACTCCTATGAACCAAAATCTGCTATCTAGTCTATAATGACTAAAGAGTAGACTCATTCCCCACATCAGGGCTTTTTAGGATTTATGCTGGGGGGCTTCGGGAATGCAAACGTGGTATGTAAGGGACAGGTGGAGTATTATGCACTCGTGGTTAGAAAAGTGAAAGTGCAWTTCAGGGAGGGAGTTGACTTGTGTGTCCTGCTCCATCCTTTATTTTGTATCTCAGAGGGCTRCAGTGTGGACCAATCTTGGAAGGCCGAGGTGGAAGGTGACAATCAAATCAGCCAATCAGAGGGCAGCAACTCTGGTGACATCATCCTCAGGCTCCTGGACTTAGCTGACCACAGCMTTCCTTATCRAGTCCACCAATGAGCTGCAAGTGATGCTAGGGTTCCATGGGGGTCACTTGAGAAATTGGTTGATAGGATTTGTAGTTCCTAAAAGTTACATATTTGTAGTTCCTTGTACAGCCCACTTATTTCACCCACCCATTTACTGACCTCCTTCTTCAGTATATAGGCAACATCACTGGAAGGGAACTAGCTCAGAATTTCACTCTTTGACATTTCATGTATGTCAAATATTGGAGTTAAATTCTTAGCTAGATGGGACCCTGAGCACTCAAATCAATCAAATGAGAGAGTCAAAAACAGCAGGTGCGGGACAAGGTGGCCGGTGTCCGGTGAACAGGTCAGGGTTCCATAGCCGCAGGCAGAACAGTTGAAACTGGAGCTGCAGTACGACAGTTGGACTGGGGACAGTCGGGATCATCAGGCGAGGTAGTCCTGAAACATGGTCCAGGGCTCAGGTCCTCCGGGAGGGGAGGGAGAGAGTATTAGAGGAGCATACTTAAATCCACACAGGACACCAGATAAGACAGGAGAATTACACCAGTAAGCCAGTGACTCAGCCCCCGTAATAGGGTCAGAGGCAGACAATCCCAGTGAAGAGAGGGGAGCCGGCCAGCCAGAGATAGCAAAGGCGTTTTGATGCTCCAGTGTCTTGCCGTTCACTTCGCACCCCTGGGCCAGACTACACTCAATCATAGGACCTACTGAAGAGATGAGTCTAAAGTAAAGACTTAAAGGTCGAGGCCGAGTCTGCGTCTCTCACATGGATATGCAGACCATTCCATAACAATGGAGGTCTATTGGAGAACGCCCTGCCTCCAGCTGTTTGCTTAGAAATTCTAGGGACATAAGGAGACCTGCGTCTTGCGATCATAGCGTACGTGTGGTACGGCAGGACCAAATCGGAGAGATAGGTAGGAGCAAGCCTATGTATTGCTTTGTAGGTTAGCAGTAAAACCTTGATATCAGCCCTAGCCTTAACAGGAAGCCAGTATAGAGAGGCTAGCACTGGAGTAATTTGATACAATTTTGGGGTTCTAGTCAAGATTCTAGCAGCCGTGTTTAGCACTAACTGAAGTTTATTTAGTGCTTTATCCAGGTAGCTGGAGAGTAGAGCATTTCAGTAGTCTAATCTAGAAGTAACAAAAGCTCGAATTAGCTTTCCTACATCATTTTTGGACAAAAGATTACTGATTTTTGCAATGTTACAAAGATGGAAAAGTTGTCCTTGAAATATTCTTGATATGTTTGTCAAAAGAGAGATCAGGGTCCAGAGTAATGCCGAGGTCCTTCACATTTTATTTGAGACGACTGTAACACCATCAAGATTAATTGTCAGATCCAACAGAAGATCTCTTTGTTTCTTGGGACCTAGAACTAGCATCTCTGTTTTGTCCGAGTTTAAAAGTAAAACATTTGCCGCCATCCACTTCCTTATGTCTGAAACACAGGCTTCCAGGGTAGACATTTGGGGCTTCACCATGTTTCATCGAAATGTACGCTGTGTGTCGTCCGCATAGCAGTGAAAGAGGTAGAATATATAGTGAAAACAATAGTGGTCCTAAAACGAACCTTGAGGCACACCAAAATTACAATTGATTTGTCAGAGGACAAACCTTCCACAGAGATGAACTGATATCTTCCGACAGATAAGATCTAAACCAGGCAAGAACTTGTCCGTGTAGACCAATTAGGGATTCCTATTTCTCCCAAAAATTGTGGTGATCGGTGGTGTCAAATCCGGTCTGGGAGCACGAGAACAGATGCAGAGCCTTGGTCTGACGCCATTAAAAGGTCATTTACCACCTTCATGAGTGCAGTCTCAGTGCTATGATGGGGTCTTAAACCAGACTGAAGCATTTCATTACATTTTTTGTCTTCAGGAAGGCAAGAGAGATGCTGGGCAATAGTATTATTATTTTGTTGTTGTTCGAGGAATAGGATATTCAAAATCGGCCGGTCAATGTTTGTTTTTTCAAAGAAGGCTTTATTACTGCCACCTTTAGAGAGTTTGGTACATATACGGAGGATAGGGAGCGATCCATTATGTTCAACATTTGAGGGCCAAGCACAGGAAGTAGCTCTTTAAACCACCGAGTTGGAATAGGGCCAGTATGCACCTTGAAGGTTTAGAGGCCATGACTATTTGCATGTGTCAAGAGATACAGGATTAAAAAACGTGAGTGTCTCCATTGATCCTAATCCTGGCAGTTCTGTGCAGACTCAGGACAACTGAGCTTTGGAGAAATACGCAGATTCAAAGAGGAGTCCGTAATTTGCTTTCTAATGATCATGATCTTTTCGTCGTAGAAGTTCAGGAATTCATCACTGCTGATGTGAAATACATCCTCTCTTGGGGAATGCTGCTTTTTAGTTAGCTTTGCGACAGTATCAAAAATACATTTAGGATTGTTCTTATTCTCCTCAATTAGGTTGGAAAAATACAGTGGTGTGCCGTGGGCCTGGGGCCTGGGCCTTCAGTGAGGTCCTACACAGTCCCACCCGAATTAATCCACCTTTATTACCATCATTATGATGCCATGGCTCTAGACACTATACATTTTGGGTAAACAGTGTTTACCCAAAAACATGACACAATCAATGAGTCTTTTCAATATTTCCCTATTTTTCTTCACCTTTTCATTGTGCAGCTCCGTTGCCCTGCGCGCTTGTTCGTTGAGCTGTAGATCCACTCGGGTGTCCCCAAAAGTTTTCAAAAGCACCATTGCTTGTAAGTGCCCAGCCGTACTTTGGTGTCTCGTTGCTGCCTTGGTTAGACAACTCAAGTTTGCAAAGCCAGTGTGGCTCCAAACACCAAATCGATCACTTGCAAATAATAGGCATTCCCAGCAGTACAGTTTGCAGTGCTTCTCGGAGCCTGCGAGCCATTGATAGCGCTCGTAGTTGGAACTTTGAAAGTGGCGAACGAACCCCTTTCCCGCCTGTGACAGGCTTTGTAGCGTCGGCGTCGGGCGACCTCTCCTTACAATGTCAAACTTTTCTTGAAAAGTTCGTCTTGAGAATGGCGTTATAATTATATCCTCGACCAAATCGATATCTTCTCCTCTTTCCGCCATTGTGGGTTGAAAAAACAGCTTAGTAGTACGCAAATTAATTTGTTTATCAAATTCAGTTTCCTAGTTCTGAGGTTCTGCATAGACCTGCCCATAGGACCTGCCTCTCAATATTGGTAATCCAATCAAAAGACGTGCACGCACTACGCCTGCTAGCTGGCTCCTGTGTAACACTGGAGCCAGCCAGCAGCGTACAATAGCCAACTCTAAAGCTGATTGGTTGACACAAAATTTTTTCATTTCCATTCACTTTAAGCTACAAGCGCCCGCACTGTTGATTCTGAAGGCCTGAGGGCAGATTTTAGACCCCTGGCAACACATGATGGCTGAATATGATTGGATAAAAGATCTAACATAAAGACCAGCCCTCCAAATCTCAACCTGGGGCTGGAAGCAGTGCAACCAAGAGGAAAGCTATGAAATGAAGAGTATAACTCTTACTCTGGGGAATAATTTAATACATATTTGTGGGAAAATATATTTAAAAAAAAAATTAGATTCTGATGATGTTTAGGCCAGCAGAGAAGGCCTTGCTGGCCCTGACGGCCCACCACTGGAAAAATAGGATGATCGCGCAGCAGTGAGGGTAATTCGATATTGCACAGTACTGTCTTTTCCAAGACTTCCAGTTCGGTGGAGCGCCATTTCCGTTAACATTTTCTGGAAGCTTGCTTCAGGGCTCTGATATTTTCTGTATACAAGGGAGCTAATTTCTTGTGACAAGTGTCTTTTGTTTTTTTGGGGTGCGACTGCATCTAGGGTATTATGCTAGGTTAAATTTAGATCCTCAGTTAGGTGGTTAACCGATTTTTGTACTCCGACATCCTTGGGTAGGTGGAGAGAGTCTGGAAGGGCATCTAGGAATTGTTGGGTTGTCCGAGAATTTATAGCATGGCTTTTGATGATCCCTGGTTGGGGTCTGAGCAGATTTCTTGTTATTTGTAACCTGGAGGAGAGGCCTCATTTAACACAGTAAATCCATCAGGCTTGAACCATGTTTCAGTCAGGCCAATCACATCAACATTATGATCAGTGTTTAGTTCATTGACTGCCTTGCAAGTGAGGGACCTAACATTAAGTAGCCCTATTTTGCGATGTGAGATATCACAATCTCTTTCAATAATGACAACAATGGAGGAAGTCTTTACTCCAGTGAGATTACTAAGGCGAACACTGCCATGTTTAGTTTTGCCCAACCTAGAATGAGGCACAGACACGATGTCAATGGGGATAGCTGAGCTGACTACACTGACAGTGCTAGTGGCAGACTCCACTAAGCTGGCAGGCTGGCTAACAGCCTGCTGCCTGGCCTGCCCTCTATCTCATTGTTTAGCTAGAGGAGTTAGAGCCCTGTCTATGTTTATAGATTAGATGAGAGCACCCCTCCAGCTAGGATGGAGTCCATCAATCCTTAGCTGGCCAGGCTTGGTCCTGTTTGTGGGTGAGTCCCAGAAAGAGGGCCAATTATCTACAAAGTATCTTTTTTGGGATGCAGTAAACAGTTTTCAACCAGCGATCTATCTAAGAGACGGCTGCCGTTTTACGATCCCCTAACCAATTGTGCTATTGTGTTTGTTTTTTCCGCTTTATTTGTAACTCATATTGTACATTATGTTTCTGCCATCCTCTCGTATGACCACAAAGAGCTTCTAGATATCAGGACAGCGATTACTCACCCCGTACTGGAAGAAGATTTTTTTCTTTCTTCTTTAACGAGTCGGACGCAAAGGCACCCGACAAGGCCTCACCCCAGTCATTCACAGGAGAAAGAGATGGAGATATCGAGGACGTAGGTCTGGGTGCCTTGTAAGGTGGGTAATGTGGGTAATCTGCCTTTACCATCGGTCCTATTAGCTAAAGTACAATCATTGGATAATAAAATAGACGAGCAACGAGGCCCGTATAGTATATCCTACCAACGGGACTTTAAAAACGGTAATATCTTATGTTTCACTGAGTCGTGGCTGAACGACAACATGAATAACATACAGCTGGCAGGTTTTACGCTTTTCGGCAGGATAGAACAGGCGCCTCTGGTAAGACAAGGGGTGGCGGTCTATGTATATTTGTACAAACAGCTGATGCACGAAATCTAAGGAAGTCTCAAGTTTTTCTCGCCTGAGGTTGAGTTTCTCATGATAAGCTGTAGACCACACTATTTACCAAGAGAGTTTTCGTCTATATTCTTCGTAGCTTGTCAATTTACCACCACAAACCAATGCTGGCACTAAGATCGCACTCAATGAGCTGTATACGACTCCTAGTGGCCGGGGACTTTAAATGCAGGGAAATTTAAGTCCGTTTTACGTCATTCCCACAAACATGTAAAATGTGCAACCAGAGGGGAAAAAAACTCTATACCACCTTTACTTCACACACAGAGACAAGTACAAAGCTCTCCTCCGCCCTCCATTTGGCAAATCTGACCATAATTCTATTCCTCCTGAGTCCTGCTTACAAGTGAAAACTAAAGCAGAAAACACCAGTGACTCGGTCAATAAAAAGTGGTGAGATGAAGCAGATGCTAAGCTACAGGACTGTTTTGCTAACACAGACTGGAATACGGCTGGCCATGCCTTCCTCCTGGCTACTCCAACCTTGGCCAACAGCTCCCCCCCCCCCCGCTGCTACTCGCCCAAGCCTCCCCAGCTTCTCCTTTACCCAAATCCAGATAGCAGATGTTCTGAAAGAGCTGCAAAACCTGGACCCATACAAATCAGCTGGGCTTGACAATCTGGACCCTCTATTTCTGAAACTGTCCGCCGCCATTGTCGCACCCCCTATTACCAGCCTGTTCAACCTCTCCTTCGTATATCTGAGATCCCCAAGGATTGGAAAGCTGCCGCGGTCATCCCCTATTCAAGTGGGAGACACCCTGGACCCAAACTGTTACAGACCTATATCCATCCTGCCCTGCCTATCTAAGGTCTTCGAAAGCCAAGTTAATAAACAGATCACTGACCATCTCGAATTCCACCGTACCTTCTCCGCTGTGCAATCCGGTTTCCGAGCCGGTCACGGGTGCACCTCAGCCACGCTCAAGGTACTAAACGATATCATAACCGCCATCGATAAAAGACAGTACTGTGCAGCCGTCTTCATCGACCTGGCCAAGGCTTTCGACTCTGTCAATCACCATATTCTTATCGGCAGACTCAGTAGCCTCGGTTTTTCTAATGACTGCCTCGCCTGGTTCACCAACTACTTCGCAGACAGAGTTCAGTGTGTCAAATCGGAGGGCATGTTGTCCGGTCCTCTGGCAGTCTCTATGGGGTACCACAGGGTTCAATTCTCGGGCCGACTCTTTTCTCTGTATATTCAAGGATGTTGCTCTTGCTGCGGGCGATTCCCTGATCCACCTCTACACAGACGACACATTCTGTATACTTCTGGCCCTTCCTTGGACACTGTGCTATCTAACCTCCAAACGAGCTTCAATGCCATACAACACTCCTTCCGTGGCCTCCAACTGCTCTTAAACGCTAGTAAAACCAAATGCATGCTTTTCAACCGGTCGCTGCCTGCACCCGCACGCCCGACTAGCATCACCACCCTGGATGGTTCCGACCTAGAAATATGTGGACATCTATAAGTACCTAGGTGTCTGGCTAGACTGCAAACTCTCCTTCCAGACTCATATAAACATCTCCAATCAAAAATCAAATCGAGAGTCGGCTTTCTATTTCGCAACAAAGCTCCTTCACTCACGCCCAACCGAACTTACCCTAGTAAAACTGACTATCCTACCGATCCTCGACTTCGGCGATGTCATCTACAAAATAGCTTCCAATACTCTACTCAGCAAACTGGATGCAGTTTATCACAGTGCCTCCGTTTTGTTACTAAAGCACCTTATACCACCCACCACTGCGACCTGTATGCTCTAGTCGGCTGGCCCTCGCTGCATGTTCGTCGTCAGACCACTGGCTCCAGGTCATCTACAAGCTATGCTAGGTAAAGCGCCGCCTTATCTCAGTTCACTGGTCACGATGGCAAACACCCATCCGTAGCAGCGCGCTCCAGCAGGTGTATCTCACTGATCATCCCTAAAGCCAAAACCTCATTTGGCCGCCTTTCCTTCCAGTTCTCTGCTGCCTGCGACTGGAACGAATTGCAAAAATCTCTGAAGTTGGAGACTTTTATCTCCCTCAACAACTTTAAACATCTGCTATCTGAGCAGCTAACCGAGCGCTGCAGCTGTACATAGTCCATCGGTATATAGCCCACCCAATTTACCTACCTCATCCCCATACTGTTTTTATTTATTTACTTTTCTGCTCTTTTGCACACCAGTATCTCTATTGCACATGATCATCTGATGATTTTCACCCCAGTGTTAATCTGCTATTGTAATTATTCGCTCCTATGGCCTATTTATTGCCACTCCTCATGCCTTTGCAACACTGTATATAGATTCTCTTTCTTTTGGTCTTTTTTCCCGCTACTTATGTTATTGAAATTGTTTATTGTTTACTCCATGTGTAACTCGGTGTTGTTGTCTTTTTCCACACCTGCTATGCTTTATCTTGGCAGGTCGCAGTTGCCAAATGAAGTAACTTGTTTCTCAACTACCTACCTGGTTAAATAAAGGTTGACAATAAAATAAATAAATGTCCTGGATTCTTCGATGGCATTGAGGAAGTACACCACATCAGTCACGTGGCTTCATCAATAAGTGCCATCGACGACGTCGTTCCCACAGTTGACTGTTTACGTATCCCCAACCAGAAGCCATGGATTACAGGCAACATCCGCACTTGAGCTAAAGCGTAGAGCTGCCGCTTCAAGGAACGGAGACTTCTAACCCGGAAGCTTACAAAGAACGATCTCGGGCTATGCCCTCTGACGAAACAATCAAAACAGGCAAAACGTCCAATACAGGACTAAGATCGAAATCGAACTACACCGGCTCTGACGCTGCGTCGGATGTGGCAGGGCTGCAAAACTATTATACAGACAACAAAGGGAAGTACAGCCAAGAGCTGCCACGTGACACGAACCTAACCAGACGAGCTAAATTTACTTTCTATGCCTCGTTTCGAGGCGAGTAACACTGAAAACATTGCATTGAGAGCATCAGCTGTTCCGGACGAGTGTGTGATCACGCTCTCCGTAGATACCCGGATGTGCGTAAGACCTTTAAACAGTGTCAACATTCAAGGCCGCAGGACGAGAAGGATTACCAGGACGTGGTATCCGAGGCAATGCGCCTGAAACACACTGGTCAAGCGAATGTTATGTTTCACTTTTCCAACCACATATTTGATTAATAATCAGTTATTCTCTGAGTTTGTTGGACTTCACGATATGGAAAATAATGGTAGCTAATGGTGTGAACGTTTTTAACACTCAACACAACTTGTGCTCACAGTGAGCTTGATGTATAATAACTTGTTGAGTCTAAATTACAATTTCATGTATTGTTTTGGAAGTCCAACACTGTATGTTCGGTTCTAGGTATATTCCCAGATGGTGAGCAAACTCTACAACAACCATTTGCAGCTGGTTGCCCTACAATTGTACGTTGAATAGTTTTTTTTAAGAACCTCTGCTTTTGACATTAACATTGATTGGTTATTACTTGGCTAGCCCAGTGGGTTCCGCTTAAGCGGAACAACCGCACGACATTTCCGCTAGCGGAACACACCCAAACATTCGCTGGAAAAAGGCTAGCGCTTTGGTCCAAATTCAAAAGTATTTTGAAATATGTAACTTTCTACATTACAAGTCCAATACAGCAAATGAAAGATAAACATCTTGTTAATTCTAATCCCCATCGTGTCCAATTTTTAAAAATGTTTTTACAGCGAAAACACACATATCATTTATGTAGATCACCACCCAAATCCAAAAAACACACAGCCATTTCCCCCAGCAAAGATAGTCAACAAAAGCAGAAATAGAGATAAAATTAGATCACTAACCTTTTGATAATCTTATCATAATGAACACTCATAAGGACATCATGTTTACCCAATACATTTAATGTTTTTGTTCGATCCAGAAGGTGCAATTCTCAATCATGCAACAAATATCGGTTTTACATTGGACACGATGATTCAGAAGTGGCGGGCTCCAAAATAATCACGAGTAATTACAGAGAGCACGGGGTTCAATAGCTCACACTTTAAGAAATGAACTCAGTCATAAGAACCTTATGAAGATGAAATGTTGACATGATAACTGTAGTGATCTACTATGGTCTTAGGAATAGCAACCGTCGTGCTTCGAGTCTGAGGTGTCTGCAGATTTTTTCTGTAAAAACATTATTAAGAAAAAAGCATCCTCGCAATAGATCTGAGAACGGGCGCTCAGAAATACACCAACATTTCTCCGCCATGTTGAGTCACAGAAATACGAAATTACGTCATAAATTATTCCCGTTACTTCCTCCTTCGATATGATCTGTTCCATCTGGGTAGAATGCAGTTTGTCCAGACCGCACTGGATAGTGATCCAGCAATAAAGGTCGTTTTGTTTTGTTTCGTAATGATCTACAATAAGTCTAGATGCTCCAAGTAGCAGCTTCTTCGCTAGCACTTTTAGTTCACAAGATGTCACAAGGGTCGCCGGGGTGGGCGCAGGCAGCCAACTCGGAAACGAAAATCTAGTAAGAGGGTTATTTTCCGGTAGGACGACATGACTGGTTACAGGATCTCATATAGGAGACAATACTTTCAGGATGTTGTTATCCAGAGTTATATTTATTCCAATAACGTTCCAACCTGGAGCATTCTGTTTTTGTCTTACAGAGAATGGAAACATGTGTGGCATATCAGACTTTTCTAGCGCAGCGTGACTAGGACTAGCATAGTCTGGCAGGCGGAGACACTGACTGCAAAATAGCTGCCATCCGGCATTGACACATAACTAGAGGCTAGTCAATTCCTACGTTCTTACTGAGACGTTATTGGGACATTACTAGTGGAGGCGAGGAGTGACACGACGAGATATGCCATAATCTGTACTTAGGATCATGGTGAATTAGGCGATGACGTGATTGTGAACATCAACCACAGCCCAGAATTTTCCGACTTTCCTTGCTGTTGGAAGTTTGCCTGCCATCATGAGTTTTTATACTGCACAGACATGATTGAACCAGTTATTAGAAAACTTCAGAGTGTTTTGCTACGATCGCAAAGTAAGTAGTAATACTATGCATATATTTGCATCTGTGGAAGAGTAGGACGGCAGTAAAGTTCTACATGGGAACGGCGACCATCTATTGCAAATAAGTTGAAATATTGCTGCGGCGCACTATCGCCAAGGAATCAGGGATTTTATCTTATGCTAGAAAAAAAAAAAACAGCATACATAAGTTAATCAGTAAACATTGTTCTAACCCAGGAATCAGAGTCTGTATAGATGTATTGGGTTTTGTCAGATCGCTAGTTAGCTGAGATACGCGTGTTCTAGTGTTATATTATTGAGTACTAAACTAAATGCTAACACATAGAAGTATTAGATCCTGTCCAGTCCTATTGTCGTGAGTGCAAGGTATGGCCGGGTGAGGGTTAGTAGACGTGTAGCTCTTAGCTTTGCGAGTTGCCGATCTTTTTCAAGTTGAATTGTATGTTCACTCTATGTAAAATAATGAACGAGTGTTGTAGTGAACATTGATGTTGGCTTCAGCTATAATGCCAAAAACATTGGTTTTGAAAGACATGCACAACTGCATATTGCAGTCTGCTTGCTCTTACAATTGTACTTGGATTCCAAACTTTTTTTAAGTACGCGACGGGAGAACAAAACTTACACCTCTCAAACTCAATTCACTTCAAGTGCAATGTAGCCTAGTTTATATTTCAATACAGGTGTATAGGCAAGATTAAAGTCAAGTTTGAATTTTGAAATGTGTTGATTGATCATACACTTGTATTACAATGCGAGACTGGCTTATCATTTTTTCTACCGGAAGGTAGGAGGGGGATTAATAATCAGTGTTATTCTCTCAGTTTTGTTTGGACTTTGTTCACTCCAACTAAACTTTGCTCACAGTGAGCTGATTGTATAAAAACTTGGTTGAGATCTAATTAGCAAACTTTCCATATTATTTTTTTGGAAGTCAACAACTGTATGTTGGTTCAGGTATAGCTTCCCCAGATGTGGAGCAAACTCACAACTCTATTGCAGCTGGTTGCCCTTACAATTTGTACGTTGAATTGTTTTTTTTAAAAGACCTGTGGCATAGTTGGAGCCTTTTTGCATCTGTTACCTGAGATGACGCTGTTCCCAAGGTATTAATTCGGAGACTACTTAAATCAAACAAGAAAGTTTTCCTGGCAGTCATTGTCAGTGCAGTTGGGGTGAATTACGTTCACTTGGCAGGATTCCAATTTTCAAGTTGAATTGTCATGTTTCACTCTTTATGTAAAATGAAAAGTTTGAGTGAACATTATGTTGGTTCAGCTATAATGCCAAACATCTTTTGCCAACTCAAATCATATTTGCAGTCTGCTGCCTTACAATTGTACTTGATTTCCAACTTTTTTATAATGGCAGGGAGACAAATACACCTCTCAACTCAATCACTTCAAAGTGCAATGTAGCCTAGTTTAAATTTCAATACAGGTGTAATAGCGAGATAAGTCAAGTTGAATTTCAAATGTGTTTTTGATTGATCCATCACTTGTAATTACAATGACTCGAGACTGCTTAATCATTTTTCTAAGGAAGTTCGAGGAGGCCTTGCTTTTCAAAACAGATCAATGATACTGCACAGACACATTCTCGTTATTAGAGTCTACCGCCAAAGTAGAAGAAGAGAGATGAGAAGGGGGCACAATAAAGTTGACCCATTGCTATGTAGATTAGTTGGCCTTGGCTGGGAAGCTGATCCTAGTCTGTGCCTATCAGGCAAGTAGCAGGGAAGATTAGAGGGGGAGGGTTCTCAATTGTAGACACCTTTTAGTTAGTTAATGAGTACAGGGCTGGATAGATGAGGGTATAAAGACAAGCAGGAAGCTGTGGTTTGTCCTCTACTGTCACTTGCCTTATAGTCACCATGTCTTTCTCCAGGGATATAAACCAGATGGAGACACATGAAGAACTTTGAGTCCTTTTCCATGAGGTATTGGTAAGTTTTTGCTGTTGGGTTGTACGTTTGATTAGACTTTGGGTGTTAATTTCAAGAAGTCGTTAGTCCTTTCAGTAATGATGTTTCAATGGTGATTGCGAATGCATGGTTACCTTCTTGAGGCGCAAACCCAGGTAGCACACTAGTTTCCTGGATGTTCTGAGAATGGAAATTAGATATATGGAATGTTTTTTTAATTTGATTTTTATAGGGTTCCAGGGGGGTTCTGAGAACATCTTAACTATGTTCTCCCGGAGGTGTTAGTTCTTTTAACAACAAATTTGGTTAAATTTTTTCTGTGTTTTGATAACTTTCACCTGAATGTTTAATTTAAGACTAAAAAACACTAGTTTTGTTTGGGCTAAAATTTTGAGCTTCCAGCACAGATGGGTTTGTTTGAAAATGATTTGTTTTAGGCTTTAATTATTTATTGTGTCAGTGAGTTAAACCTATGCTCCTTCTGTCCTCTATCCATTGATTAATCCAAACTGCTTCCAGGATGGAGTTGTCCCCATGCATTAGTTGTAACTCAATGAAAAAGTTGGATAAAGTAGTCTATTCAACACTATTTCAACAGGAACGATACACTCAATTAAGATCAGTGTGGCAAACTACTGTGGGTCAACACACTTAACAGATGATGGTGATTGTTTGAAGCTAAAAACGAAATGTGTGTTTCAGTAAATTCATTTTTTGTTTCAATGGTCAAGTTTTTAGTGTTTGAGGACATGACTTTCTGAAACTGAGAACCTAAAGACATTATGCTGAAGTTACTGAAATTCCCACAGGAGAACTTTAGTCGCTGCAACTTGAGACATTCCCAATGTAAAATTAACTAATGTTCGCTAGAAACTTTACCTTCAATTAAATGTTTGAACTTTCAGGAAATATTCTGATCAAATAATGAAATGCCAAGAAAATAAGCATTTTGTTGAATTCCTTAATGAGAATGTTCCAAAGCCAAACAACTGTCCTGCACCATTGGCCAGAATGTGGTATGCAAAAAACCAAGCCCTAAAAAACGTATGGTCCTCAGAACGTTTATGTGCTAGCTGGGGGAATGCATTTCAATGTTTTGCATCAGTTCATTGTTGCCATCATTATAGTGCAGTCAGAGCTTTAATTCAAGTGTTTCATGTCCCAGCTTCATCAACTTTTTTGTAAGTACTANAATCCTTGGGGATCTCAGATGATACGAAGGAGAGGTTGAACAGGCTGGTAATAGGGGGTGCGACAATGGCGGCGGACAGTTTCAGAAATAGAGGGTCCAGATTGTCAAGCCCAGCTGATTTGTATGGGTCCAGGTTTTGCAGCTCTTTCAGAACATCTGCTATCTGGATTTGGGTAAAGGAGAAGCTGGGGAGGCTTGGGCGAGTAGCAGCGGGGGGGGGGGAGCTGTTGGCCAAGGTTGGAGTAGCCAGGAGGAAGGCATGGCCAGCCGTATTCCAGTCTGTGTTAGCAAAACAGTCCTGTAGCTTAGCATCTGCTTCATCTCACCACTTTTTTATTGACCGAGTCACTGGTGTTTTCTGCTTTAGTTTTCACTTGTAAGCAGGACTCAGGAGGATAGAATTATGGTCAGATTTGCCAAATGGAGGGCGAGGGAGAGCTTTGTACTTGTCTCTGTGTGTGAAGTAAAGGTGGTATAGAGTTTTTTTCCCCTCTGGTTGCACATTTAACATGTTTGTGGGAATGACGTAAAACGGACTTAAATTTCCCTGCATTAAAGTCCCYGGCCACTAGGAGTCGTATACAGCTCATTGAGTGCGATCTTAGTGCCAGCATTGGTTTGTGGTGGTAAATTGACAGCTACGAAGAATATAGACGAAAACTCTCTTGGTAAATAGTGTGGTCTACAGCTTATCATGAGAAACTCAACCTCAGGCGAGCAAAAACTTGAGACTTCCTTAGATTTCGTGCATCAGCTGTTGTTTACAAATATACATAGACCGCCACCCCTTGTCTTACCAGAGGCGCATGTTCTATCCTGCCAAAAAGCGTAAAACCTGCCAGCTGTATGTTATTCATGTBGTCGTTCAGCCACGACTCAGTGAAACATAAGATATTACCGTTTTTAAAGTCCCGTTGGTAGGATATACTATACGGGCTCGTTGCTCGTCTATTTTATTATCCAATGATTGTACTTTAGCTAATAGGACCGATGGTAAAGGCAGATTACCCACATTACCCACCTTACAAGGCACCCAGACCTACGTCCTCGATATCTCCATCTCTTTCTCCTGTGAATGACTGGGGTGAGGGCCTTGTCGGGTGTCTGGAGTAAATCCTTTGCGTCCGACTCGTTAAAGAAAAAAATATCTTCTTCCAGTACGGGGTGAGTAATCGCTGTCCTGATATCTAGAAGCTCTTTGTGGTCATACGAGAGGATGGCAGAAACATAATGTACAATATGAGTTACAAATAAATGGGCGGGGCTGGAAGCTATGTTTTGTCAGGCAAGAGAAAGTCTATGATAATGAAGATATAATCTTACTCTTGGGTAATTATATAATATTACATAATCATTATTAACATCTTGTGAGGTTAAGTATATTACTAATTTTTGGTAGAAAAATACACTATTACGTACCATTTGTCACTTGAATGATGTTTAAGGCCAGCAGAGAAGGCCTTGCTTGGCCTGACGGCCCACCAACTCGGAACAAATAGGTATGATCTACGCGTTTCAGCAGTGAGTATCTCTGGATAATTGACCGAGTACTGTTCTTATTCCAAAGATCTTACCAGTTCGGTGGAGCGGCCATTTCTCCGTTAACATTTTTCCTGGAAAGCTGTGCTTCAGGGCTACTGATTTATTCTCTTTCTGTATAACTTAAGGGACAGCTACATTTCCTTGTGCACAAGGTCTCTTCTGTGTTTTTTTGGGGTGCTGACTGGCTCTAGGAGTATTATGCTATGGTTGAAATTTAGGATCCCTCCAGTATAGGTGGTTACAAACCCCGATTTTTGTACTCCGACATCCTTGGGTAGGGGTGAGAGGTCTGGAAGGCGCATCTAGGAATTGTTGGGTTGTCGCGAGAATTTATATGCATAGGCTTTTGATGATCCTGGTTGGGGTCTGAGCATGATTTTGCTTGTTATTATGTAACTGGAGGAGAGGCTCATTAACACATAGCATGTGAAAATGTCAATCAGGCCTGGAACCATGTTTCAGTCAGGCCAATTACTCAGACTTTGATCAGTGTTTCAGTTATTGACTGCCTTGCAGTGAGGGACCTAACATTAAGTAGCCCTATTTTGCGATGTGAGATATCACAATCTCTTTCAATAATGACAACAATGGAGGAAGTCTTTACTCCAGTGAGATTGCTAAGGCGAACACTGCCATGTTTAGTTTTGCCAACCTAGAATGAGGCACAGACACGATGTACATGGGGATAGCTGAGCTGACTACACTGACAGTGCTAGTGGCAGACTCCACTAAGCTGGCAGGCTGGCTACAGCCTGCTGCCGGCCTGCCTCTCATCTCATTGTTTAGCTAGAGGAGTTAGAGCCCTGTCTATGTTTATAGATTAGATGAGAGCACCTCCAGCTAGGATGGAGTCCATCAATCCTTAGCTGGCCAGCTTGGTCCTGTTTGTGGGTGAGTCCAGAAGAGAGGCCAATTATCTACAAAGTATCTTTTTTTGGGATGCAGTAACAGTTTTCAACCAGCGATCTATCTAAGAGACGGCTGCCGTTTTACGATCCCCTAACCAAATTGTGCTATTGTGTTTGAGTTTTGCTTTTACCCTGCTTATA
>NC_036855.1:34872466-34886723 GCF_002910315.2 Salvelinus sp. IW2-2015
TTTGGTTACTTCGTAGATTGACTACTGAAATGTTCTACTCTCAGCTAACTGGATAAAGCGACTAAAAACTTCAGTTAGTGCTAAACACGGCTGCTGAATCTTGACTAGAACCCCAAAATTGTATCAAATTACTCCAGCGCTAGCCTCTCTATTACTGGTTCCTGTTAAGGCTAGTGCTGATATCAAGGTTTACTGCTAACCTACAAAGCAATACATAGGCTTCCTCCTACCTATCTCTCCGATTTGGTCCTGCCATACCTAACAGTACGCTATGATCGCAAGACGCAGGTCTCCTTATTGTGTCCTAGAATTTCTAAGCAAACAGCTGGAGGCAGGGCGTTCTCCAATAGACCTCCATTGTTATGAAATGGTCTGCATATCCATGTGAGAGACGCAGACTCGGCCTCGACCTTTAAGTCTTTACTTTAGACTCATCTCCTCAGTAGGTCCTATGATTGAGTGTAGTCTGGCCCAGGGGTGCGAAGTTGAACGGCAAGACACTGGAGCATCAAAACGCCTTTGCTATCTCTGCCTGGCCGGCTCCCCTCTCTTCACTGGGATTGTCTGCCTCTGACCCTATTACGGGGACCTAACTTAACAGCCTGCTGCCTGGCCTGCCCTCTATCTCATTGTTTAGCTAGAGGAGTTAGAGCCCTGTCTATGTTTATAGATTAGATGAGACACCCCTCCAGCTAGGATGGAGTCCATCATTCCTTAGCTGGCCAGCTTGGTCCTGTTTGTGGGTGAGTCCCAGAAAGAGGGCCAATTATCTACAAAGTATCTTTTTGGGATGCAGTAAACAGTTTTCAACCAGCGATCTATCTAAGAGACGGCTGCCGTTTTACGATCCCCTAACCAATTGTGCTATTGTGTTTGTTTTTTCCGCTTATTTGTAACTCATATTGTACATTATGTTTCTGCCATCCTCTCGTATGACCACAAAGAGCTTCTAGATATCAGGACAGCGATTACTCACCCGTACTGGAAGAAGATTTTTTTTCTTTAACGAGTCGGACGCAAGGATACTCCAGACACCGACAAGGCCCTCACCCCAGTCATTCACAGGAGAAAGAGATGGAGATATCGAGGACGTAGGTCTGGGTGCCTTGTAAGGTGGGTAATGTGGGTAATCTGCCTTTACCATCGGTCCTTATTAGCTAAAGTACAATCATTGGATAATAAAATAGACGAGCAAGAGCCCGTATAGTATATCCTACCAACGGGACTTTAAAAACGGTAATATCTTATGTTTCACTGAGTCGTGGCTGAACGACACATGAATAACATACAGCTGGCAGGTTTACGCTTTTCGGCAGGATAGAACAGCGCCTCTGGTAAGACAAGGGGTGGCGGTCTATGTATATTGTGAAACAACAGCTGATGCACGAAATCTAGAAAGTCTCAAGTTTTTGCTCGCCTGAGGTTGAGTTTCTCATGATAAGCTGTAGACCACACTATTTACCAAGAGAGTTTTCGTCTATATTTTCGTAAGCTGTCAATTTACCACCACAAACCAATGCTGGCACTAAGATCGCACTCAATGAGCTGTATACGACCCTAGTGGCCGGGACTTTAATGCAGGGAAATTTAAGTCCGTTTTACGTCATTCCCACAAACATGTTAAATGTGCAACCAGAGGGGAAAAAACTCTATACCACCTTTACTTCACACACAGAGACAAGTACAAAGCTCTTCTTGCCCTCCATAATTCTATCCTCCTGAGTCCTGCTTACAAGTGAAAACTAAAGCAGAAAACACCAGTGACTCGGTCAATAAAAAAGTGGTAGATGAAGCAGATGCTAAGCTACAGGACTGTTTTGCTAACACAGACTGGAATACGGCTGGCCATGCCTTCCTCCTGGCTACTCCAACCTTGGCCAACAGCTCCGCTGCTACTCGCCCAAGCCTCCCCAGCTTCTCCTTTACCCAAATCCAGATAGCAGATGTTCTGAAAGAGCTGCAAAACCTGGCCCATACAAATCAGCGGGCTTGACAATCTGGACCTCTATTTCTGAAACTGTCCGCCGCCATTGTCGCACCCCCTATTACCAGCCTGTTCAACCTCTCCTCGTATCATCTGAGATCCCCAAGGATTGGAAAGCTGCCGCGGTCATCCCCCTATCAAAGGGGGAGACACTCTAGACCCAAACTGTTACAGACCTATATCCATCCTGCCCTGCCTATCTAAGGTCTTCGAAAGCCAAGTTAATAAACAGATCACTGACCATCTCGAATTCCACCGTACCTTCTCCGCTGTGCAATCCGGTTTCCGAGCCGGTCACGGGTGCACCTCAGCACGCTCAAGGTACTAAACGATATCATAACCGCCATCGATAAAAGACAGTACTGTGCAGCCTCTTCATCGACCTGGCCAAGGCTTTCGACTCTGTCAATCACCATATTCTTATCGGCAGACTCAGTAGCCTCGGTTTTTCTAATGACTGCCTCGCCTGGTTCACCAACTATTCGCAGACAGAGTTCAGTGTGTCAAATCGGCATGTTGTCCGGTCCTCTGGCAGTCTCTATGGGGTACCACAGGGTTCAATTCTCGGGCCGACTCTTTTCTCTGTATATATCAGATGTTGCTCTTGCTGCGGGCGATTCCTGATCCACCTCTACACAGACGACACCATTCTGTATACTTCTGGCCCTTCCTTGGACACTGGCTATCTAACCTCCAAACGAGCTTCAATGCCATACAACACTCCTTCCGTGGCCTCCAACTGCTCTTAACGCTAGTAAAACCAAATGCATGCTTTCAACCGTTCGCTGCCTGCACCCGCATGCCCGACTAGCATCACACCCTGGATGGTTCCGACTAGATATGTGGACATCTATAAGTACCTAGGTGTCTGGCTAGATGCAAACTCTCCTTCCAGACTCATATCAAACATCTCCAATCCAAAATCAAATCGAGAGTCGGCTTCTATTTCGCAACCAAGCCTCCTTCACTCACGCCGCCAAACTTACCCTAGTAAATGACTATCCTACACCTCGACTTCGCGCGATGTCATCTACAAAATAGCTTCCAATACTCTACTCAGCAAACTGAATGCAGTTTATCACAGTGCCATCCGTTTTGTTACTAAAGCACCTTTATACCCCACCACTGCGACCTGATGCTCTAGTCGGGGCCTCGCCTGCATGTTCGTCGTCAGCCCATGGCTCCAGTCATCTACAAGGCTATGCTAGGTAAAGCGCCGCCTTATCTCAGTTCACTGTCACGATGGCAACACCCACCGTAGCACGCGCTCCAGCAGGTGTATCTCACTCGAGTTTCCTCCATTTCCGCTCGGCTGCCCGGAGCCCTGTTCTGTGAGCTGCGCAATGAGTCGTCGAGCCACGGAGCAGAAAGGGAGGACCGAGCCGGCCTGGAGGATAGGGGACATAGAGAGTCAAAGGATGCAGAAAGGGAGAGAGGAGGTTGAGGAGGCAGAATCAGGAGATAGTGGAGAAGGTTTGAGCAGAGGGAAGAGATGATAGATGGAAGAGGAGAGAGAGCGGGAGAGAGAGCGAAGGTTGGGACGGCGCGATACCATCCGAGTAGGGGCAGTGTGGGAAGTGTTGGATGAGAGCGAGAGGAAAAGGATACAAGGTAGTGTCGCGAGACTTGGAGGGGAGTTGCAATGAGATTAGTGGAAGAACAGCATCTAGTAAAGATAGGTCAAGCGTATTGCCTGCCTTGTGAGTAGGGGGGAAGGTGAGAGGGTGAGGTCAAAAGGAGAGGGAGTGGAAAGAAGGAGGCAGAGAGGAATGAGTCAAAGGTAGACGTGGGGGAGGGTTTAAGTCACCCAGAACTGTGAGAGGTGAGCCATCCTCAGGAAAGGAACTTATCAAGGCGTCAAGCTCATTGATGAAACTCTCCAAGGAACCTGGAGGGCGATAAATGATAAGGATGTTAAGCTTGGAAAGGGCTGGTAACTGTGACAGATGGAATTCAAAGGAGGCGATAGACAGATGGGTCAGCGGAGAAGAAGAATGTCCACTTGGGAGAGGATGAGGATCCCAGTGCCACCACCCCGCTGACCAGAAGCTCTCGGGGTGTGCGAGAACCACGTGGGCAGACGAGAGAGGAGCAGTAGGAGTTAGCAGTGTTATCTGTGGTAATCCATGTTTCGTCAGTGCCAAGAATTCGAGGACTGGAGGGAAGCATAGGCTGAGATGAACTCTGCCTTGTTGGCCGCAGATCGCAGTTCCAGAGGCTGCCGGAGACCTGGAACTCCACGTGGGTCGTGCGCGCTGGGACCACCAGGTTAGAGTGCAGCGGCACGGCGGTGTGAAGTGTTGTATGGTCTGTGCAGAGAGAGAGAAGAGGGATAGACAGACACATAGTATCTCGTCAGCTCGAATTAGCTTTTCTACATCATTTTTGGACAAAAGATTACTGATTTTTGCAATGTTACAAAGATGGAAAAAAGTTGTCCTTGAAATATTCTTGATATGTTTGTCAAAAGAGAGATCAGGGTCCAGAGTAATGCCGAGGTCCTTCACAGTTTTATTTGAGACGACTGTACAACCATCAAGATTAATTGTCAGATCCAACAGAAGATCTCTTTGTTTCTTGGGACCTAGAACTAGCATCTCTGTTTTGTCCGAGTTTAAAAGTAAAACATTTGCCGCCATCCACTTCCTTATGTCTGAAACACAGGCTTCCAGGGTAGGACATTTTGGGGCTTCACCAAGTTTCATCGAAATGTACAGCTKTGTGTCGTCCGCATAGCAGTGAAAGAGGTAGAATATATAGTGAAAACAATAGTGGTCCTAAAACGGAACCTTGAGGCACACCAAAACTTACAATTGATTTGTCAGAGGACAAACCTTCCACAGAGATGAACTGATATCTTTCCGACAGATAAGATCTAAACCAGGCAAGAACTTGTCCGTGTGTACCAATTAGGGATTCCTATTTCTCCCAAGAATTGTGGTGATCGGTGGTGTCAAAATCCGGTCTGGGAGCACGAGRACAGATGCAGAGCCTTGGTCTGATGCCATTTAAAGGTCATTTACCACCTTCATGAGTGCAGTCTCAGTGCTATGATGGGGTCTTAAACCAGACTGAAGCATTTCATATACATTATTTGTCTTCAGGAAGGCAGAGAGATGCTGGGCAATAGTATTATTATTATTGTTGTTGTTCGAGGAATAGGATATTCAAAATCGGCCGGGTCAATGTTTTGTTTTTTCAAGAGAGGCTTTATTACTGCCACTTTTAGAGAGTTTGGTACATATACGGAGGATAGGGAGCSATCCATTATGTTCAACATTTGAGGGCCAAGCACAGGAAGTAGCTCTTTAAACCACCGAGTTGGAATAGGGGCCAGTATGCACCTTGAAGGTTTAGAGGCCATGACTATTTGCATGTGTCAAGAGATACAGGATTAAAAAACGTGAGTGTCTCCATTGATCCTAAATCCTGGCAGTTCTGTGCAGACTCAGGACAACTGAGCTTTGGAGAAATACGCAGATTCAAAGAGGAGTCCGTAATTTCCTTTCTAATGATCATGATCTTTTCGTCGTAGAAGTTCAGGAATTCATCACTGCTGATGTGAAATACATCCTCTCTTGGGGAATGCTGCTTTTTAGTTAGCTTTGCGACAGTATCAAAAATACATTTAGGATTGWTCTTATTCTCCTCAATTAGGTTGGAAAAATAGTATGATCGCGCAGCAGTGAGGGCCCGTCGATATTGCACAGTACTGTCTTTTCCAAGACTTCCAGTTCGGTGGAGCGCCATTTCCGTTAAAATTTTCTGGAAGCTTGCTTCAGGGCTCTGATATTTTCTGTATACAAGGGAGCTAATTTCTTGTGACAAATGTCTTTTGTTTTTTGGGGTGCGACTGCATCTAGGGTATTGTGCTAGGTTAAATTTAGATCCTCAGTTAGGTGGTTAACCGATTTTTGTACTCCGACATCCTTGGGTAGGTGGAGAGAGTCTGGAAGGGCATCTAGGAATTGTTGGGTTGTCCGAGAATTTATAGCATGGCTTTTGATGATTCCTGGTTGGGGTCTGAGCAGATTATTTTTTGCAATTGCAAATGTAATAAGTCTTTTTTTGTTGACAATAAAAATGTGCTGTCGTAAATATTAGAAACACCTCCGCCTATGTGGGATACGCGGGGGATATGGTCACGAGTGTAACCTGGAGGAGAGGCCTCATTTAACACAGTAAATCCATCAGGCTTGAACCATGTTTCAGTCAGTGTCACGACTTCCGCCGAAGTTGGCTCCCCTGCCTGTTCGGGCGGTGCTCGGCGGTCGTCGTCACCGTCCTACTAGCCGCCACYGATCCCTTTTTCGTTTGTCTGTTTGTTTTGTCTTAATAGTTTCACTTGTGTTTCTGTTGTTTGGTTTAATGAGCTTCCCTATTTTTAGTAGGTGGACCCGCCCTTGTTTTGTGCGGGATTGTCTTTCGGTCATATGTATGTGTTAACATCTTTCCCTGGTTTTTCTCCTTCTCTACAGCATAAGGAGCTAGTCGATTCAGGAACAGCTGGGAATTTCATGGATCGGGGGCTCGCGTTAAGGCTAGGGATTCCCCTTGTGTCGTTAGACCTACCTTTCCCCGTGCACTCCTTAGTTAGCCGACCATTAGGGTCAGGAGTGGTCAGGGAGGCCACGGTGCCGCTGGACATAGTAACGCAGGGGAGTCATAAGGAGCAGATTAGTCTGTTCCTTATCGATTCACCTGCGTTTCCAGTGGTGTTGGGAATTGGGCGACTGCTGGAGCATGACCTGTATTGCAAGGCGGAGAAATGTGTGTTCTTCAAACAGGCCGTTTCCTTCCTGGGTTATCGTATTTCCACCTCCGGGGTGGTGATGGAGGGTGACCGCGTTACAGCCGTGCGTAATTGGCCGACTCCGACCACGGTGAAAGAGGTGCAGCGGTTTTTAAGGTTTGCCAATTACTACCGGAGGTTTATCCGGGGTTTTGGTCAGGTGGCTGCTCCCATTACCTCACTCCTGAAGGGAGGACCGGTGCGCTTGCGTTGGTCAGCAGAGGTGGACAGAGCTTTCAGTCGTCTGAAGGAGCTGTTCACCAATGCGCCCGTGTTGGCGCATCCGGACCCCTCTTTAGCGTTCATAGTGGAGGTGGACGCGTCCGAGGCGGGGGTCGGGGTCGTGCTGTCCCAGCGCTCGGGCGTGCCACCCAAGCTCCGCCCTTGTGGCTTCTTTTCAAGGAAACTCGGTCCGGTGTGGAGACATTGGCTTAAGGGGGCGAAACACCCTTTTCTCATCTGGACTGACCATCGTAATCTCGAGTATATCTGGGCAGCGAGGAGACTAAATCCGCGTCAAACTAGATGGGCCATGTTTTTCACCCGGTTTCGGTTCACCATCTCGTACCGGCCAGGCTCCCAAAACAACAAAGCCGACGCGCTGTCCCGCCACTATGATACAGAGGAGCGGTCCATTGAGCCAACTCCCATCATTCCACCTTCATGTCTCGTGGCACCGGTAGTATGGGAGGTGGACGCGGAGATAGAGAGGGCCTCACGGTTGGAGCCGGCTCCCCCTAACTGTCCAGCGGGGGCTCAGTACGTGCCGAGGGGGGTCCGGGATAAGCTAATCCGTTGGGCTCAGACTCTCCCCTCCTCGGGTCATCCTGGCATCGAGAGGACAGTGCGGAGTCTTAGAGGGAGATACTGGTGGCCCACGATGGCTAAGGACGTGAGATTTTATGTCTCCTCCTGCTCGGTGTATGCTCAGAGCAAGGCTCCTCGGCACTTGCCTAGAGGGAAGTTACAGCCCCTCCCCGTTCCACAACGGCCATGGACACACTTATCGGTGGATTTTCTTACCGACCTTCCCCCGTCCCTGGGAAGTACTACGATCCTGGTCGTTGTGGATCGGTTTTCTAAGTCATGCCGTCTCATCCCATTGCCCGGTCTCCCTACGGCACTGCAGACTGCGGAGGCCTTGTTTACCCATGTCTTCCGGCACTATGGGGTGCCTGAGGACATCGTTTCTGATCGGGGCCCCCAATTCACGTCCAGAGTTTGGAGGGCGTTTATGGAGAGACTGGGGGTCTCGGTCAGCTTGACCTCGGGTTTTCACCCCGAGAGTAATGGGCAGGTGGAGCGCGTAAACCAGAATGTGGGCAGGTTTCTGTGGTCATATTGCCGGGACCGGCCTGGTGAGTGGGCGAGGTATGTTCCTTGGGCTGAGCTCGCTCAGAACTCCCTTCACCACTCCTCTACGAACATGTCCCCTTTTGAGTGTGTGTTGGGTTACCAGCCGGTCCTGGCCCCATGGCATCAGAGCCAGACCGAGGCTCCTGCGGTAGAGGAATAGGTACAGCGCTCCAAGGACACCTGGAAAGCCGTCCAGGAATCGCTAAGACTAGCGGGAGAACGGCAGAAGAGGAGCGCTGACCAGCACCGCAGTGAGGCCCCCGTGTTCGCACCGGGGGACCGAGTCTGGCTCTCGACCCGAAACCTGCCCCTCCGCCTGCCCTGTCGGAAGCTGGGGCCGCAGTGTGTGGTGCCGTTTAAAGTCCTGAGGAGAATAAACGAGGTGTGTTACAGGTTACAACTTCCTAGGTATTACCGTATTAACCCCTCGTTTCATGTGTCTCTCTTTTTTTCTCCTCTCTCTTAATAATTTATGTGCTTTCTTTATTTTTCTTCTTCTCTTCCTTTTCTTACTATCTATCTTCTCTTCTCACAGAGTACTTCTTTCTACTCTATCTCCGGTTGAGCCTACAGTACCTCGTGACTGGAGGGGTACGGTCCGGAGAAGATGCTGGGTATCCGTGGGGACATTGAATCCTCTCTCCTAGAGACTTACACCGGCCTCCACCCGGCTTGCCCGGCGCGCTCCTTGCACTACCGGGTGTGCCGCATGCGGGAGCCGCGCATTTTCAGGGGGGTCTTTCTGCTTCCAAGTGCTCCTGCTTTATGATGGCGTTGTGTGGCGGTTTATTCGTACCGTCCATATCTGCCTCCTACCTTTTGTACGGTTTTCTCCGTTCGTCGTCACCTCCTACTACGCCCCGACCCTTTTCTGTCTGTTTTGTCTTAATTAGTTCACCTGTGACTTTTGTTGGTTTAATTATGCTCTCCCTATTTTAGTAGGTGGACCCGGCCTTTTTTTGTGCGGATTGTCTTATGTTACGTGTGTGCGTTTTAGTAGATGTGATTTATTTTCTTAAACTTGGCACCCTGTGTTTTTTGTGTTCACTGTGTTCCGCGCCCTGTATTTTGGGTTATCATTTGTGTGTGCCGAAGTAAAGACATCTTTCCCCCATGGAACTCTCTCTCTATTCTTCAACCACTTCCCGCGTGACAGTCACCTATTCACTATCTATCATTATTATCAGTTTATTGTACTTTATGACTCCCTGCAAGTGAGGACCTACATTAAGTAGCCCTATTTTGCGATGTGAGATATCACAATCTCTTTCAATAATGACAAACAATGGAGGAAGTCTTTACTCCAGTGAGATTGCTAGGCAAACACCGCCATGTTTGTTTTGCCAAACCTAGATTGAGGCACAGACACGATGTCAATGGGGATAGCTATGAGCTGACGACACTGACAGTGCTAGTGCAGACTCCACTAAGCGTGCAGGCTTCTGTAACAGCCTGCCTGGCCTGCCCTCTATCTCATTGTTTAGCTAGAGGAGTTAGAGCCCTGTCTATGTTGATAGATTAGATGAGAGAACGGCTCTCTACGATCCCTAACCAATTGTGCTATTGTGTGTGTTTTTCCCGCTTTATTGTAAATCATATTGTACATTATGTTTCTGCCATCCTCTCTTATGACCACAAAGAGCTTCTAGATATCAGGACAGCGATTACTACCCCGTACTGGAAGAAGATATTTTTTCTTAACTTCTTAACTATAGGGGTGCTGTTCCGCATTAGCATATTTGTGTCTCCAAATAAACTGCCTCGTGCTAAATCTTGATCGTACATATGTTATATGTTATTAATTGGATAGAAAACACCTTCTAGTTTCTATAGAAGTTGGAATTTTGTCTCTGAGTGGTACAGAACAATTTCTACAGCACTTACTTTCATCTCAATCTTCAGACATTTACCTCTGATCTGGAGTCTGTTTTTAAGGCGACAGTGAATGCTATGAAGAAACCGACACTGCCTACGTCTTCTCGCGGTGTCTGTACGTCATCACTTTTCAATGGAATCGATGGACATTCACACGCCATTATAAAAGACCAAAATGTATAGAGACGTCCTTCTCGTCTGTCGCCTGACAGCGTGAAGCCATCGGATCTCTCTCTCGTCTCATCGTTCTAACCAGCCTATTTTCCTCGGTATGTTTCATCGTTGAGTAGTTTGTTAAAAACATCATAATTTATAATTGAACGTTTTATAGCAATTTATATCCGTTTAGTCGATTTGAGGAATTTATTTGTTGTGCATTCTGCTTGTGACACGTTTTGGTGTCGTCTTTGGTTGTTTGTGTGCATTTCAGACAGCGAGGACATCTATCGACCAAAAACGTTTATAACATAGAAGGATACATGCCCAAGACATCTGATGAAAAACAGCTCAAAGTAAGCAATATTTAATATGATAAAGTCGTTTCTGTCGAAATATTTTAAACGCATATTTCGCCATTTGTTTGGTATAGCTTCACTTGGCCAACCCTGTATTGAAAAGATAAGGATAATTTTAAAAATGTAAATCACGGTTGCATTAAGAAACTAATTTGTCTTTCGATTGCTGTACAACCCTGTATTTTTAGTCAATATATGATTAGCTTTCAATTAAACTAATCCTCTGATAGTATGATCAGACATACTGAGGCTTGATTTCCTTAGTATTTTTATGTGTAACCACGGTTGTAGTGCTAAATATGCACCTTTTCGAACAAACTGTATGTATATTGTAAAATGATGTTACAAGTGTCATCGGAAAATTCTGAGCAAGTTAGTAAAAAATTAATATAATTCCAAATATTCTAGTGATTATACGTTTATGTGAACGATGCTTGCTGTCTGCTAACGTTCACATGTGGGATGCTAATCTTACTCATTTATTGTTTTTCGCTGAAACAACCTTAAAAATCGAAATATGGTCTGAAATCACAAGAACTGGGTCTCCATTGCTATGCTTTGTCTAATTTTTATGAAATTATGATGAGTAAATTGTCATCACAGCTTGCTCATCTAGATTCTAGTCGGATTGGATGGTCCGGTTGCAATGTAAAACTGTGATTTCTACCTGAAATATGCACTTTTTCTAACAAAAACTATCCTATATACCATTAATTATCAGACTCATCTGAAGAGTTTTTTCTGGTTAGTGGATATCAATATCAGTTGAGCCGAATTGTGGATACACCTGAAGAGTAAAGAACTGATGGATTAGAAGTGAGTGTATTTTGCTAACGGGTTTAGCTAATAATTTACATATTTGTCTCCCTGTAAAACATTTAAAAAATCTGTAAATGTGGCTTATTCACAAGTCTATTCTTTCATCTGGTGTCTTGACTTGTGATTAATGATTATTAGATAACTATTCTACTGTAAAGCTATACTAGCTATGCTAATCAGTGTGTGGGGGGAAGGGTGCTCCCGACCCGGGTAGAGGCTCGTTAGAGGTACGAGTCGGACGCAAAGGATTTACTCCAAGACCACCGACAAGGCCCTCACCCCAGTCATTCACAGGAGAAAGAGATGGAGATATCGAGACGTAGGGTCTGGTGCCTTAAGTGGGTAAGTGGGTAATCTCCTTTAACCATCAGTCCTATTAGGCCAAAGTACAATCATATGATAATAAAATACGACGAGCAACGAAGCCCGTACAGTATATCCTACCAACGGGACTTTAAAACGTAATATCTATGTTCACTGATCGTGGCTGAACGACAACAATGAGAATAACATACAGCTGGCAGTTACGCTTTCGGCAGAAGATTAGAAAGCAGACACCTCTGGTATATACGCTGAAGTCGCAGATAATGTAAGTTTAAACAACAGCTGGTGCACGAAATCTAAGGAAGTCTCAAGTTTTTGCTCGCCTGAGGTTGAGTTTCTCATGATAAGCTGTAGACCACACTATTTACCAAGAGAGTTTTCGTCTATATTATTCATGACTGTCTATTTACCACCACAAACCAATGCTGGCAGTAAGATCGCACTCAATGAGCTGTATACGGCCATAAGCAAACAGGAAAACGCTCATCCAGAGGCGGCACTCCTAGTGGCCGGGGACTTTAATGCAGGGAAACTTAAGTCCGTTTTACGTCATTCCCACAAACATGTTAAATGTGCAACCAGAGGGGGAAAAAACTCTATACCACCTTTACTTCACACACAGAGACAAGTACAAAGGTCTTCCTCGCCCTCCATAATTTTATCCTCCTGATTCCTGCTTACAAGTGAAAACTAAAGCAGAAAGCACCAGTGACTCGGTCAATAAAAAAGTGGTCAGATGAAGCAGATGCTAAGCTACAGGACTGTTTTGCTAACACAAACTGGAGTATATTCTGGGATTCTTCCGATGGCATTGAGGAGTACACCACCTACCAGAGCCTACCAGACGAGCTAAATTACTTCTATGCTCGCTTCGAGGCGAGTAACACTGAAACATGCATGAGAGCATCAGCTGTTCCGGACGAGTGTGTGATCACGCTCTCCGTAGCCGATGTGCATAAGACCAATCATATTGCAGTCTGCTGCCTTACAATTGTACATTGATTCAACTTTTTTATAGTGCAGGGAGACAAAATACACCTCTCAACTCAATCAACTCAAAGTGCAATGTAGCCTAGTTTAATTTCAATACAGGTGTATAGCGAGATAAAGTCAAGTTGAATTTGAAATGTGTTGATTGATCCATACACTTGTATTACAATGACGAGACTGCTTATCATTTTTCTAAGGAGTCGAGGAGGCCTTGCTTATCAAAACAGATCAATGATCACTCACACCGCCAAAGTAGAAGAAGAGAGGATGAGAAGGGTAGTACAATAAAGTTGACCATTGCTATGTAGATTAGTTGCCCTTGGCTGGGAAGCTGATCCTAGATCTGTGCCTACAKGCAAGTAGCAGGGAAGATATGAGGGGGAGGGGTTCTCAATTGTAGACACCTTTAGTTAGTTAATGAGTACAGGGCTGGATAGATGAGGGTATAAAGACAAGCAGGGAGCTGTGGTTGTCTCTACTGTCACTGCCTTATAGTCACCATGTCTTTCTCAGGGATATACCAGATGGAGACACATGAGAACTTTGAGTCTTTCATGGAGGCTATTGGTAAGTTTTGCTGTTGGGTTGTACGTTTGATTAGACTTTGGGTGTTAATTTCAGAAGTCGTAGTCCTTTCAGTAATGATGTTCAATGGTGATTGCGAATGCAATGGTTACTTCTGAGGCGCAAACCCAGGTAGCACACTAGTTTCCTTGGATGTTCTGAGAATGGAAGTGAGATGTAGGAATGTTTTTTAATTTTATTTTTTTAGGTTCCAGGGAGGTTCTGAGAACATCTTACTATGTTCTCCTGGGCGGTGTTAGTAGTTTTAACAACAAATTATAGGTTATTTTCTGTGTTTTTAATAACTTTCACTGAATGTTTAATTTAAGACTAAAAACTGCTAGTTTGTTTGGGCTAACTATTTTGAACTTCCAGCACAGATGGGATTGTTAAATGATTTGCTTAGGCTTTAATCATTTGTGTCAGTGAGATTCAAATCTATGCTCTTCTGTCCTCAATCCATGAAATTAATCCACTGTGCTTCCAGGATTTTGTCATGCATTAGTTTAACTCATTGAAAGTGGAAAAATGTAGTCTATTCAAACACTATTTCAACAGGAACGAGCACTCATTAAGATCAGGTGTGGCAACCTACTGTGGTCAACACACTTAACAGATGATGGTGATTGTTGAAGCTGAAAAGGAATGTGTGTTTCAGTAATTCATTTTTTGTTTTCATATGGCAAGTTTTTAGTGTTCTGAGAACATGACTTTAACTGGAACTGAGAACCTAAAGAACATTATGCTGAAGTACTGAAATTCCCACAGGAGAACATTTAGTCAGCTGAACAACTTGAGAACATTCCCAATGTAAAATTACTAATGTTCCTAGAACTTTACCTTCAATTAAATGTTTGAACTTTCAGGAAATATTCTGATCAAATAATGAAATGCCAAGAAAATAACATTTTGTTGAATTCCTGAGAATGAGTGTTCCAAAGCCAAGCAACTGTCCTGCACCATTGCCAGAATGTGGTATGCAAAATAACCAAGCCCTAAAACGTATGGTCCTCAGAACGTTATGTGCTAGCTGGGAAT
>NC_036855.1:34893428-34903639 GCF_002910315.2 Salvelinus sp. IW2-2015
TTATTGCCTACCTCATGCCTTTTGCACACATTGTATATAGATTCTCTTTTTTTTCTACCATGTTATTGACTTGTTTATTGTTTAGTCCATGTGTAACTCTGTGTTGTCTGTTCACACTGCTATGCTTTATCTTGGCCAGGTCGCAGTTGCAAATGAGAACTTGTTCTCAACTAGCCTACCTGGTTAAATAAAGGTGAAATAAAAAAACTTCCTGACTGGCTGCCCACAGGTGGTAAGGTTAGGCAACAACACATCTGCCACACTGATCCTCAACACTGGGGACCCTCAGGGGTCTCTACTTAGTCCCCTCCTGTACTCCCTGTTCACCCACGATGGCGTGGCCACAACTGCGTGGGAAAACACAACTCCAACACCAAGTTTGAGGTGCACCACAACACCAGTGGTAGGCCTGATCACTGACAATGATGAGACGTCTATAAAGAGGTCAACAACCTCAATGTGAGCAAGACAAAGGAGCTGAACGTGGACTATAGGAAAAGGCGAACCGAACAAGCCCCCATTAACATCGACAGAGCGGCTCGCTAGTTTGCTGGAAATGTGGACACCAAGGAACAATCATGGTCCTAACACACAAAGGCAGTTGTGAAGAGGGCAGAACACCTTTTCCCCCACCCCCTCTGTTTTGTACACTGCTGCTACTTGCTGTATCTATGCATAGTCACCTCACATATGTACAAATTACCTTAACTAACCTGTACCCCTGCACACTGACTCGGTACCGATTGACTCGTTATTTACTTATTTGGTAAATATTTTTTCTTGAACTGCACTGTTGGTTAAGGGCTTGTAAGTAAGCATTTCACGGTAAGGTCTACACTTGTTGTATTTGGCGCTTGTGACAAATTTTGAATTGACGTGTCATGGACGTAGGAATTGAAGGGTTGATTTGTCTGACATATTTGTATAATAATGTGAGGTCACTACTGCTGGCTGTTGGTTTCTTGACACCTGCCGCCATAGGTTTGTTCATGCTTATTGGCTAGTCCTTCAGGGCCCCCTTGTGTGTGTGTGTAGAAAATGATACTCATTCTACTTAAACATCCTTTACTCCAACTGTCTTCAGAACCTAGGTGGGGTCATATAGATGCATTTTAATCTTGCAGATCATCCTGTGTGGTTCATGTCTTACCGCAAGGTCTTTGTGTGGGTTCTCTGCAGGATGGCGTAGGCCTTATACATCATGCAGTGTCCCACCTATCTTCCCTGCCTGCCAAGATGGTCTGAGACCAGCCACCTGGACAGCTGATTAAACAGGAGTATTTATGTCTGTAATAAAGCCCTTTTGTGGGGAATGACTCATTCTGATTGGCTGGGCCTGGCTCCCGAGTGGGTAAGACTGGCTCCCAAGTGGGTGTGCCTATGCCCTACCAGGCCCACCCTTGGCTGCGCCCCTGCCCAGTCATGTTAAATCCATAGATTAGGGCCTAATTAATTGATTTCAATTGACTGAATTCCTTATATGAACTCAGTTAAATTGTCACGTGTTAATTTTATATTTTTCTTCAGTATAGTTATTTGCCTCTTTATCGCTATTGACCACTCCTATGAACTAAAATCGGCAATCTTGTCTATAATAACTAAAGAGTAGACTCACTCCCCACATCAGGGCTTTTTAGGTTTTATGGTGGGGGGCTTCGGGAATGCAAACGTGGTATCTAAGGGACAGGTGGAGTATTATGCACTCGTGGTTAGAAAAGTGAAGGTGCAATTCAGGGAGGGAGTTGACTTGTGTGTCCTGCTCCATCCTTTATTTTGTAACTCAGAGGGCTGCAGTGTGGACCAATCTTGGAAGGCCGAGGTGGAAGGTGACAATCAAATCAGCCAATCAGAGGGCAGCAGCTCTGGTGACATCATCCTCAGGCTCCTGGACTTAGCTGACCACAGCCTTCCTTATCGATTCCACCAATGAGCTGCAAGCGATTCCATGGTTCCATGGGGGTCACTTGGTTGATAGGACTTGTAGTTCAAAGCTACCTATTTGTAGTTCCTTGTACAGCCCACCTATTTAACCCACCAATTTACTGACCTCCTACTTCAGTACAATATATAAGCAACCTCACTGAATTGGACCTAGCTAAGATTTTAACTGACATTTAATTGCACAACAACATCCACATCTGAAACATGAAATGAGTGGCTAAGTGCTGTGTGTCAAAAAGTCATCATATTCACTGTGCTGTAACATTCAGCCCAGTGCTGGTAAGTCACTACAATGGACTATGATTTTTTTTGTAATTTTGAAAGCGGTGTGTCTGTTCTACTACTAATTCAATGGACTTTAATCTCCTTCACTGGCTGTCATTATTATGGTCTCATATCACACAAACCTTTGAGCGGATCACCAATAGGTCATTTAGAGTTTTTAATGTCCAATGATGAACCATAAACATAAAATGTAAATGCTGATTGTGATATAATAACCAAACAGGTTGTATCTATAGGCATCTGGTGCGTTTGTAAATTGCCTCCAGTGTGTCAGGGTGCGCTCTGTGTCACTTGTAAATTCAGAGCGTTGTCAGATTGTCTGTTCATAAATTCAGAGTGTTTCGCTCTCGGGGGGCATTAGATTGCACAGTGGACGCTCTGGCCGAGGAGTAGGGTTGATAAGAGCATTCTGACCTCACAACAGCAGTCAAGCACCCAAGCTAACTGGCTAAAGTTGGCAAGCTTGCTAGCTACTTCCAGACACAAATGAGAGAACACCTCACTCTGACCATTTTACTCAACCTAGCAGAGCTGGTTAGGCTGTTTTCATGTTATCCAGAGCGTTAGTAAATGTAAATGTGCTGCTGGAAACAATTGAATTATGTTTTTTTGCCAACGTTTACTGATATCAGTCATGCATAGTGAACATTTAAGTAGGAAGCACCAGTGACTCGGTCAATAAAAAAGTGGTCAGATGAAGCAGATGCTAAGCTACAGGACTGTTTTGCTAGCACAGACTGGAATATGTTCCGGGATTCTTCCGATGGAATTGAGGAGTACACCACATCAGTCACTGGCTTCATAAGCACATCGATGACGTCGTTCCCACAGTGACTGTACGTACATACCCCAACCAGAAGCCATGGATTACAGGCAACATCCGCACTGAGCTAAAGGTTACAAGAAGCTTACAAGAAATCTCGCTATACCCTCCGACGAACCATCAAACAGGCAAAACGTCAATACAGGACTAAGATCGAATCGTACTACACCGGCTCTGACGCTCGTCAGATGTGGCAGGGCTTGCAAACTATTACAGACAACAAAGGGAAGCACAGCCAAGAGCTGCCCAGTGACACGAGCCTACCAGACAAACTAAATTTCTTCTATGCTCGCTTCGAGGCAAGTAACACTGAAACATGCATGAGAGCATCAGCTGCTCCGGACGAGTGTGTGATCACGCTCTCCATAGCCGATGTGCGTAAGACCTTTAAACAGGTCAACATTCACAAGGCCGCAGGGCTAGAAGGATTACCAGGACGTGTATTCCGAGCATGCGCTGACCAATTTGCAAGCGTCTTCACTGACATTTTCAACCTCTCCCTATCTGAGTCTGTAATTCCGACATGTTTTATGCAGACCACCATAGTCTCTGTGCCCAAGAACACTAAGGTAATCTGCCTAAATGACTACTGACCCGTAGCACTCACGTCTGTTGCCATGAAGTGTTTTCAAAAGCTGGTCATGGCTCACATCAACACCAATATCCCAGAAACCCTAGACCCACTCCAATTTGCAAACCGCCCCAACAGATCCACAAATGATATTGCACTCCACACTGCCTTTTCACACCTGGACAAAAGAAACACCTATGTGAAAATGCATTGACTACAGCTCAGCGTTCAACACCATAGTACCCTCAAAGATCATCACTAAGCTAAGGACCCTGGCACTAAACACCTCCCTCTGCAGCTGGATCCTGGACTTCCTGACGGGCCGTCCCCAGGTGGTAAGGGTAGGTAACAAAACACGAGGGCCCCTCAGGGGTGCGTGCTCAGTCCCCTCCTGTACTCCCTGTTCACTCATGACTGCACGGCCAGGCATGACTCCAACACCAGCATTAAGTTTGCAGATGACACAACAGTGGTAAGCCTGATCACCGACAACAATGAGACCTGACCGTGTGGTGCAAGAACAACAACCTCTCCCTCAACATGATCAAGACAAAGGAGATGATTGTGGACTACATGTCACACCCTGATCTGTTTCCCCTGTCTTTATGCTTGTCTCCACCCCCCTCCAGGTGTCGCCCATCTTCCCCATTATCCCCTGTGTATTTATACCTGTGTTCTGTTCTCCTGTTTTCTTATCCTTCCCGGTTTTGACCGTTCTGCCTGCCCTGACCCTGAGTCTGCCTGCCGTTCTGTACCTTACCCCACCTTACTGGATTATTGACCGCTGCGTGCCCTGATCCTGAGAATGCCTGCCGTTCTGGACCCTTTGCACCCTCTCTGGATTATTGACCCATGCCTGCCTTTGACCTGTCGGTTGCTTGTCACTGTTTTAGAAATAAACGTTTGTATCTTCGGCACTGTCTGCATCTGGGTCATACCTGAAACATGATAGTAGGAACTGGCCATGACTGACCCAGCAGACTCGGACCAGCTCCACAATGCCCTCTCCTCCCAAGCAGCCACCATTGGAAGGCACGAGGAGTTGCTTTGTGGTCTTATGGAAGGGTTCCAGACCTTGGCCTTAACATCACAACCAAGCATTGAACACATTGCTGGAGCAATTCCGTGGGTTGTCTACTATGCAGCCTACCACGATTGTAAACTCCCAACCCCTCAATAACCCGGCTGTTAACAGCACCGTCGCCGTGGTTTCCCGGGAACCCCGCTTACCTCCCCCGGAGCGCTTTGATGGAGACTCGGGCACCTGTCGGGCATTTCTCGCTCAGTGTTCACTCATCATCGAGCTGCAGCCCTCCTCCGTCCCCTCGGACCACTCGAAGATAGCGTACCTCATCACGCTAATGTCTGGGAGGGCTCTCACCTGGGCTACGGCAGTATGGGAACAACAGTCTGGAGGAGTCCATGGCAGAGGTAAAGAAGGTTTTCGATGTTCCATTGCCCGGGAGAGAGGCTGCACAGAAGTTACTCCAGCAAGGCTTCCGCGGTGTGGCAGACTAAGCAGTGGATTTCCGCACGTTGGCAGCTGAGAGTGCCTGGATCCCGGAAGCACTGTTTGACATGTTCCTGCATGGAGTTTCGGAGGAAGTGAAGGACAAGCTTGCTGCCCGGGAACTACCGACGGATCTCGACTCGCTCATTGCCTTGACCATTCGGATCGATGGGCGACTATGGGAACAAAGGAAGAAGAGGAGAATCGATTTCACTCGTCCGTCCAAGGATTCCACCTCGCCTCCGAGGTATCCCGTAAGTCCCCGACGGCTCCGTTGCCGAGAGAACCCGAGGCTACCTGAGTTTCCCAGAGAGTCTCCTATGGCTGCCGATTCACCTCTTCCCGAGCCCATGCAACTAGGCAGAGCTAGGCTGCCTCCAGCTGAACGGCTTTACAGTCTTCACACTAAGAGCTATCTGTATTGCGAGACTACTGATTATTTAATCTCCACCTGTCCACTAAAAAACCAGGCTCACCTGTAGGAGCGAGTATTCTGGTGGGCCATACGAAGAACTTTTCCTCTCCTCTTACTCGCATCCCTTTTCATGCCATGTTGCTGTGGGGGAACCAGTCGAAATCTCTCTGGGTCCTCATCAACTCTGAGAGCTTTATGGATGCTGCCCTGGCTTCCGAGCTGGATATCTCCACTCAGCCCCTCTCCATTCCCATGGAGAGACATAGTAACCATAGACATCATGTTACATAGTAACCATAGACATCATGTTGCATAGAAACTATAGACATCATGTTGCATAGTAACCATAGACATCATGTTACATAGTAACCATAGACATCATGTTGCATAGTAACCATAGACATCATGTTGCATATTAACCATAGACATCATGTTACATAGTTACCATAGACATCATGTTACTGTCAGGACCCGGTTACGAACTCGGGTCTCCGGTGTGAGAAACAGTCACTTAGCAAACTGAGCCACTAATAGTCGGCAGAACCCAGAAGATGAGGCAGACACAGCAGTACTTGAGACGGTGTTTTAATAAAGTACAAAGGAAAGTTCTTCAGGCAAAAATATAAATCCACAACGTCAAAAGTAATTCCAAGAGAAAAAGGTAATCCTCCAAGTCAAAAGGTAAATCCACAAGGTAGTAGGTACAGCAGGAAAAAACCTCAAAAGATAAAAAGTACCACAAGAGAGTCCAACTGGAGCAACAAATGTTCACAGCATCGCTAGGGCTGGGTGCTAACATTCAAACACAGAGCAAAGGAAAACTAAGGGTTTAAATACATTCAAGGGAAACGAGGCACAGGTGCAAATAATAACTGGAAACAAGGGAAAACTAAAGGGTCAAAAAAGCACAATGGGGGCATCTAGTGGCCAAAACCGGAACAATCCTGGCCAAATCCTGACAGTTACAGAGTAACCATAGATATCACGTCATATAGTAACCATAGACATCATGTTACATAGTAACCATAAACATCATGTTACATAGTAACCATAGACATCACGTTACATAATTAGTAATTATGTAATTCTATAGCGAGGTATAGAGTATAACATCTAATCAGGGAATATATTAAAATGTTCCACTAAAAGGAGAAAAAAGGAGCATAATTTAGATGCAATGATATACTGATATGCTTTAATGTTTTGTGCATCAGCTTTTAATATTATTTTTTTATTTTAGTTTTTTTACATCCTGCAACTGGTGTAAAGTGTCCTTAAGTCTGACCCACCAGCTGGATCTCTCACTGTCTACCATGCAGTAGCAGTAAGCCTGGCCCTGGGATAGTGACCTTGGGTTTTAGATAAAAACCTTGATAAAACATTTTATCATTACTACATTGGTGTAGATACAGTGGGGAGAACAAGTATTTGATACACTGACAATTTTGCAGGTTTTCCTACTTACAAAGCATGTAGAGGTCTGTAATTTTTATCATAGGTACACTTCAACTGTGAGAGAAGGAATCTAAAACAAAAATCCAGAAAATCACATTGTATGATTTTTTATTAATTAATTTGCATTTTATTGCATGACATAAGTATTTGATACATCAGAAAAGCAGAACTGAATATTTGGTACAGAAACCTTTGTTTGCAATTACAGAGATCATACGTTTCCTGTAGTCTTGACCAGGTTTGCACACACTGCAGCAGGGATTTTTGGCCCACTCCTCCATACAGGCCTTCTCCAGATCCTTCAGGTTTCGGGGCTGTCGCTGGGCAATACGGACTGTCGGCTCCCTCCAAAGATTTTCTATTGGGTTCAGGTCTGTGGAGACTGGCTAGGCCACTCCAGGACCTTGAGATGCTTCTTACGGAGCCACTCCTTAGTTGCCCGGCTGTGTGTTTTCGGGTCGTTGTCATGCTGGAAAGACCCAGCCACGACCCATCTTCAATGCTCTTACTGAGGGAAGGAGGTTGTTGGTCAAGATTCGCGATACATGGCCCATCCATCTCCCTTCAATACGGTGCAGTCGTCCTGTCCCCTTTGCAGAAAAGCATCCCCAAAGAATGATGTTCCCACCTCCATGCTTCACGGTTGGGATGGTATATTGGGGTCTGTACTCATCCTTCTATTCCTCCAAACACGGCGAGTGGAGTTTAGAGCAAAAAGCTCTATTTTGTCTCATCAGACCACATGACTTCTCCCATTCTCTCTGGATCATCCAGATGGTCATTGGCAAACTTCAGATGGGCCTGGACATGCGCTGGCTTGAGCAGGGGGACCTTGCGTGCGCTGCAGGATTTTAATCCATGACGGCGTAGTGTTGTTACTATATGGTTTCTTTGAGACTGTGGTCCAGCTCTCTTCAGGTCATTGACCAGGTCCTCCGCCGTGTAGTTCTGGGCTGATCCCTCACATTCCTCATGATCATTGATGCCCCACGAGGTGAGATCTTGCATGGAGCCCAGACCGAGGGTGATTGACCGTCATCTTGAACTTCTTCATTTTCTAATAATTGTGCCAACAGTTGTTGCTTCTCACCAAGCTGCTTGGCTATTGTCCTGTAGCCCATCCAGCCTTGTACAGGTCTACAATTTATCCCTGATGTCCTTACACAGCTCTCTGGTCTTGGCCATTGTGGAGAGGTTGGAGTCTGTTTGATTGAGTGTGTGGACAGGTGTCTTTTATACAGGTAACGAGTTCAAACAGGTGCAGTTAATACAGGTAATGAGTGGAGAACAGGAGGCTTCTTAAAGAAAAACTAACAGGTCTTGAGACGCCGGAATTCTTACTGGTTGGTAGGTGATCAAATACTTATGTCATGCAATAAAATGCAAATTAATTACTTAAAAATCATACAATGTGATTTTCTGGATTTTTGTTTTAGATTCCGTCTCTCACAGTTGAAGTGTACCTATGATAAAAATGACAGACCTCTACATGCTTTGTAAGTAGGAAAACCTGCAAAATCGGCAGTGTATCAAATACTTGTTCTCCCCACTGTATATAATATTGATATAACCTGGTCAGAATCATAGAAATATAATTAATAGACCTATAGAACTAAATTCAGAAGTAATGTCTACTCATAAGTCTTAATGTCAATTATACCATGCATTAGTCAAGTCTCTGAATAACCTCCACAATGTTCAACCATGTCCATTCTGCTTTGTGTATTTCTATGTTAAACCAGTCTTTAACATAGAGAGGAAGAGTCCATGTTCTCAGGACTACAGGAGCTCTTATTGGTTCAGTCTCAGCACACGCATCCCGCAAAGGCAAAGGTGTTGCTAACATTTACGATAGCAAATTTCAATACATTTTTTTTTTTTAAATTACGTCTGCGTTCTCGTCTTTTGAGCTTCTAGTCATGAAATCTATGCAGCCTACTCAATCACTTTTTATAGGTACTTTTTATAGGTACTGAGTTCCCTGAATTCCTATCGGACCTTGTAGTCATGGCAGATAATATTACAATTTTTGTGACTTTAATATTCACATGGAAAAGTCTACAGACCCACTCCAAAAGGCTTTCAGAGCCATCATCGACTTAGTGTGTTTTGTCCAACATGTCTCCGGACCTACTCACTGCCACAGTCATACTCTGGACCTAGTTTTGTTCCATGGAATAAATGTTGTGGATCTTAATGTTTTTCCTCATAATCCTGGACTATTGGACCACCAAATCAAATCAAATGTATTTATATAGCCCTTCTTACATCAGCTGATATCTCAAAGTGCTGTACAGAAACCCAGCCTAAAACCCCAAACCGCAAGCAATGCAGGTGTAGAAGCACGGTGGTCAGGAAAAACTCCCTAGAAAGGCCAAAACCTAGGAAGAAACCTAGAGAGGAACCAGGCTATGAGGGGTGCCAGTCCTCTTCTGGCTGTGCCGGGTGGAGATTATAATAGAACATGGCCAAGATGTTCAAATGTTCATAAATGACCAGCATGGTCAAATAATAATAATCACAGTAGTTGTCGAGGGTGCAACAGGTCAGAACCTCAGGAGTAAATGTCAGTTGGCTTTTCATAGCCGATCATTGAGAGTATCTCTACCGCTCCTGCTGTCTCTAGAGATTTGAAAACAGCAGGTCTGGGACAGGTAGCATGTCTGGTAAACAGGTCAGGGTTCCATAGCCGAAGGCAGAACAGTTGAAACTGGAGCAGCAGCATAGCCAGGTGGACTGGGGACAGCAAGGAGTCATCATGGCAGGTAGTCCTGATGCATGGTCCTAGGGCTCAGGTCCTCCGAGAAAGAGAGAAAGAGAGAATTACTTAAATTCACACAGGACACCGAATAAGACAGGAGAAATACTCCAGATATAACAGACTGACCTTAGCCCCCCGACACATAAACTACTGCAGCATAAATACTGGAGGCTGAGACAGGAGGGGTCAGGAGACACTGTGGCCCCATCCGATGATACCCCCGGACAGGGCCAAACAGGCAGGATAATAGAGTTAGATTGCACTATTGTAAAGTGGTTGTTCCACTGGATATCATAAGGTGAATGCACCAATTTGTAAGTCGCTCTGGATAAGAGCGTCTGCTAAATGACTTAAATGTAAATGTAAAAATGTCTCAGGATGTAAGTTGGTGGTTGAAGATATCCCTCTAGTGGTGTGGGGGCTGTGCTTTGGCAAAGTGGGTGGGGTTAT
>NC_036855.1:34909584-34925593 GCF_002910315.2 Salvelinus sp. IW2-2015
AAGGATTACTTTATCCTATCCTAGGTATTCCTTAAAGAGGTGTGACAAGGCCGAGCATAGCCCACAAAGATCTCCGCCACGGCACAACCCAAGGGGGGGGGGGCAATTAAGTTTGCAATCGCAACAAATAATCTGCTCAGACCCCAACCAAGGATCATCAAAAGCCGTGCAATAAATTCTCGGACAACCCAAAGATTCCTAGATGCCCTTACAGACTTCCTCCACCTACCCAAGGATGCCAGAGTACAAAAATCAGTTAACCACCTAACTGAGGAACTCAATTTAACATTGTGTAATACACTAGATGCAGTCGCACCCCTAAAAACAAAAAACATTTGTCATAAGAAACTAGCTCCCTGATATACAGAAAATACCCGAGCTCTGAAGCAAGCTTCCAGAAAATTGGAACGGAAATGGCACTACACCAAACTGGAAGTCTTCCAACTAGCTTGGAAAGACAGTACCGTACATTATCGAAGAGCCCTCACTGCTGCTCGATCCTCCTATTTTTCCAACTTAATTGAGGAAAATAAGAATTATTCAAAATGTATTTTTGATATTGTCGCAAAGCAAACTAAATAGCAGCATTCCGCAAGAGAGGATGGCTTTCACTTCAGCAGTGATAAATTCCTGAACTTCTTTGACGGAAAGATCATGATCATTGGAAAGCATATTTTGGACTCCTCTTTGAATCTGCGTATTCCTCCAAAGCTCAGTTGTACTGAGTCTGCAAAACAGTGCCAGGACCTAGGATCAAGGCAGACACTCAAGTTTTTTAATACTATATCTCTTGACACATTGATGAAAATAATCTCGGCCTCTAAATCTTCAAGCTGCATACTGGACCCTATTCCAATTAAACTACTGAAAGAGCTGCTTCCTGTGCTTGGCCCTTCTATGTTGAACATAATAAACGGCTCTCTATCCACCGGATGTGTACCAAACTCAATAAAAGTGGCAGTAATAAAGCCTCTCTTGAAAAAGTCAAACCTTGACCCAGAAAATATAAAATACTATCTATATATTGAATCTCCCATTCCTCTCAAAAAAAAAATCAAAAGTTGTTGCGCAGCAACACACTGCCTTCCTGAAGACAAACAATGTACACAAAACGCTTCAGTCTGGTTTTAGACCCCATCATAGCACTGAGACTGCACTTGTGAAGGTGGTAAATGACATTTTAATGGCGTCAGACCAAGGCTCTGCATCTGTCCTCGTGCTCCTAGACCTTAGTGCTGCTTTTGATACCACAGATCACCACAATCCTTTGGCGAGATTGGAAACCCAAATTGGTCTACACGGACAAATTCTGGCCTGGTTTAGATCTTATCTGACTGTCACGCCCTGACCTTAGAGATCCTTTTTATGTCTCTATTTTGGTTGGTCAGGGCGTGAGTTGGGGTGGGCATTCTATGTTTTTGTTCTATGTTGTCTATTTCTATGTGTTTGGCCGGGTGTGGTTCTCAATCAGAAGCAGCTGTCTATCGTTGTCTCTGATTGAGAACCATACTTAGGTAGCCTTTTCCCACCTGTGTTTTGTGGGTAGTTCTGTTTTGTTTCTGCACCAGACAGAACTGTTTCGGTTCGTTCGTCTCTTTGTTGTTTTTGTTATTTAGTGTTCAGTTTTAATAAAGAAAGCATGAACATTTACCACGCTGCGCTTTGGTCCACTCCCTCTTCTTCAGACGGTCGTAACACTGACGTAAAGATACAGTTTGTCTCTGTAGATGGTTTGTCCACTGACAAATCAACTGTAAATTTCGGTGTTCCTCAAGGTACTGTTTTTGGACCACTATTGTTTCACTATATATTTTACCTCTTTCACTGCTATGCGGACGACACACAACTGTACATTTCGATGAAACATGGTGAAGCCCCAAAATGTCCTACCCTGGAAGCCTGTTTCAGACATAAGGAAGTGGATGGCGGCAAATGTTTTCCCTTATACTCGGACAAAACAGAGATACTAGTTCTAGGTCCCAAGAAACAAAGAGATCTTCTGTTGGATCTGACAATTCATCTTGATAGTTGTACAGTCGTCTCAAATAAAACTGTGAAGTACCTCGGCGTTACTAGGGAGTTTTTCCTAGCCACCGTGCTTCTACACCTGCATTGCTTGCTGTTTGGGGTTTTAGGCTGGGTTTCTGTACAGCACTTCGAGATATTAGCTGATGTACGAAGGGCTATGTAAAATAAATTTGATTTGATTTGATTTACTCTGGACTCTGATCTCTCTTTTTACGAACATATCAAGACTGTTTCAAGGAAAGCTTTTTTCCATCTACGTAACATTGCAGAAATCTGAAACTTTTTGTCCAAAAATGATGCAGAAAAATATATCCATGCTTCTGTCACTCCTAGGTTAGACTACTGCAATGCTCTACTTTCCGGCTACCCGTGCTCAACACGGCTGCTAGAATCATATTACTCCAGTGCTAGACTCTCTCCACTGGCTTCCTGTTAAGGCTAGGGCTGATATCAAGGTTTTACTGCTAACCTACAAAGCATTACATGGGCTTGCTCCAACCTATCTTTCCAATTTGGTCCTGCCATGCATACCTACACGTACGCTATGGTCACAAGACGCAGGCCTCTTTACTGTCGCTAGAATTTCTAAGCAAACAGCTGGAGGCATGGCTTTCTCCTACAGAGCTCCATTTTTATGGAATGGTCTGCCTATCCATATGAGGGACACAGACTCGCTCTCAACATTTAAGTCTTTATTGAAGACTAATCTCTTCAGTAGGTCCTATGATTGAGCGTAGTCTTGCCCAGGAGTGTGAAGGTGAACGGAAAGGCACTGGAGCAACGAACCACCCTTGCTGTCTCTGCCTGGCCGGTTCCCCTCTCTCCGCTGGGACTCTCTGCCTCTGATCCTATTACGGGGGCTGAGTCACTGGCTTCATGCCGTCCCTAAGAGGGGCGCGTCACTTGAGTGGGTTGAGTCACTGACGTGATCTTCATGTCCGGGTTGGCGCCCCCCCTTGGGTTCGTGCCGTGGGGGAGATCTTTGTGGGCTATACTCGGCCTTGTCTCGGGATAGTACATTGGTTGTTGAAGATATGCCTCTTGTGGTGTGGGGGCTGTGCTTTGGCAACGTGAGTGGGGTTATATCCTGCCTGTTTGGCCCTGTCCGGGGGTATCGTCGGACGGGGCCACAGTGTCTTCCGACCCCTCCTGTCTCAGCCTCCAGTATTTATGCTGCAATAGTTTGTGTTGGGGGGCTAGGGTCAGTCTGTTATATCTGGAGTATTTATCCGGGGTCCTGTGTGAATTTAAGTATGCTCTCTCTAATTCTCTCTCTCTTTCTCTCTTTCTCTCAGAGTACCTGATCCCTAGGACCATGCTTCAGGACTACCTGGCCTGATGACTCCTTGCTGTCCCCAGTCCACCTGCTCGTGCTGCTGCTCCAGTTTCAACTGTTCTGCCTGCGGCTATGGAACCCTAACCTGTTCACCAGGCGTGCTACTTTGTCCCAGACCTGCTGTTTTCAACTCTCTAGAGACAGCGGGAGCGGTAGAGATACTCTGAATGATCGGCTATGAAAAGCCAACTGACATTTACTCCTGAGGTGCTGACCTGTTGCACCCTCGACAACCACTGTGATTATTATTATTTGACCCTGCTGGTCATCTATGAATATTTGAACATCTTGGCCATGTTCTGTTATAATCTCCACCCGGCACAGCCAGAAGAGGACTGGCCACCCCTCATAGCCTGGTTCTTCTCTAGGTTTCTTCTTACGTTCCGTCCTTTCTAGGGAGTTTTTCCTGACCACCTTGCTTCTACACCTGCATTGCTTGCTGTTTGGGGATTTAGGCTGGGTTTCTGTACAGCATTTTGTGCCATCAGCTGATGTAAGAAGGGCTTTATAAATAAATGTGATTGATTGACTCAGGGCTGTAATCACTGCCAAAGGTGCTTCAACAAAGAACTGAGTAAAGGGTCTGAATACTTATGTACATGTGATATTTCAGTTTTTTATTTTTAATACATTTCCAAAGATTTCTAAATACGTCTTTTTCCTTTGTCATTTTGGGGTATTGTGTGTAGATTGATGGAAAAAGTCAAGGGGTCTGAATACTTTCCGAATGCACTGTATATTTTGCAGTAAATGCAACCATAGTACAGTAGTAGCAGATACTGTAACTAATAAATCAATATGGTGATCAAACAATTTGTATTATTACAGTATAATTACAATAGTTTGTCCTTAACTTTAACCCATTACCCACTTTCTCCTTTCCTCCACCATGTTCTGGCACTTTCTCTCTCTATCGCTCTTTCATGTTCTCTCTCTTTCTCTCTCTGACTCTCTGACTAGGTGGGGTGTCAAGTAGGATGGCATAAGGCCAGGTCAGCAGCTGTCCCTGTGCATTCATGGAGGTCCAGTACAGACGCAGATGCACATCCCCTGAGCCCCGCCATGCCTCCGCCTGCATATCCATGTCCAGAGGACCTGCGGGAACACACAGTAGCAGAGGGATTTGGATAGGGCCAAATGGAATCAGATGATATCTCTGGAATCAATAATTAGAATTGCAGCTAATTCTGACAGATTATTATTATTAACACCCAACATTAGCTGCCAGTCATTGCTTTGTAATGTCTATTGCTTTGTAATGTCTATTCCAAAAACTTTTAATTCTATAGTTGTGTCCCTGTGCTATCACCTGGAGCATAATTGAGCACCCTGAGACCTTGTTCCTCCTCAGCCAAGTCTCTGAACATCATCTCTCAGGCAGCCTTCCCTGTACAGTACAGCACCAATGGAGGAAGGCCTGCACGGAGAACAGAGATGAGTTACCCCAATATCCATGCAAATCTCCTGTGCAAGATTTGTGTGATAGTTCAAGTTGCATGTGAATTTCTGTAGTTTGTGTTCAACACTAATTGATTATAACCACTCTCTCACCAGCAATCAGCAGCAGAGAGTAGAAACAGGAAGAGAGCAAGAAGGCATCTCACCAGTGTTGATGAGGGGCACATGATCGATATCGAGTGACCTCTTCCCGGACAACCCAATCTCCTCCACCCCCTCTCTCCTGCTCAGGTCTGCAGGAACACAGCGGACCACCAGCCCCCCCTGAACCACCACAGAATCCTCCAGATCCTCCCTCAGCATCCTTAGCTGGTCCCCAGACTGAGCAACCAGGAGAAAGACCGAGCCAGGCTGGAGCCTCGCACACCACCTGGTAGATCAAATACATCGGGGAGTATTTATAGTTACTGTACATTTCTGACAATGGTCTGGTTTCTCCACAGATGGATTGACGGACAGACAGAAACAAAGAAAGAACTCACCTGCATGGTCATTTTGCGGCCAAAGCCCTGCTCCTAGAGTCAGAAAAGAGGAGGTTGGACATCAGATCAGCCTGCATCCTAGAAAGGAACAAGGAGAAAGAGAGATTAGCGCTGATGAGAGGAGAATATGCAATGAGAGGGATTGTGGGTTTTGCCAATGAGAGATGAGTGTCTTTTATGATGGAGTAGGCGTTACACTCAGGAAGAACTAACGCTATCTCGTGTGGATGCTATATTTTGCATGACTAAATGTCTTAAGATACATCCTGAGATATAGATTAGATGTTGATAGTTGGTCAGTTAATGTTGTGTCACAGAATATGTTAAGTGTCATGGTCATGGAATGGGAAAACATGATGATTATTTTTATCAATGACAAACAAATTGACAAACAATATTTTTCATTTTGTGAATGTGTTTAAAGGACTCAGACTTGAAGGAAATTGACAGTATATGACATATTTAAAGGTATCATTAACATATTGTATGACCTATATGGGCAATTCCACAGTAACAGGGGGATGCTGAGACTGTTTTTTTACTTTCACGTGCCATCTCCACACTTTCCTCTTGTCCCATAACCCTTGCTTCATGTACACTAACAGCAGAGCTGCCAGCTATAGAGGGCACTGACACGAACAGTGCAAACCAAGAGGCACATCAACTTCAAACTTCCAAAAAATAACCTATGTAGTTAGACTGTGTAACGGATTTCCTCCTCCTCTTCATCCGAAGAGGAGGAGCAGGGATTCGACCAAAATGCAGCGTTGTGATTTGACATGATATTTATTAAACAAGTAACGAAAACGAACTTCACTTGAATAACTAACAAAATAACAAAACGGAGTAGACAGACCTGGACATGCGAACTTACATACAACGAAGAACTCACGAACAGGAAAATGACTACACAAAAGAACGAACGGACAAACAAACCGAAACAGTCCCGTGTGGCAAACACGACAAACACAGACACAGGAGACAACCACCCACGACAAACAATGTGAAACCACCTACCTTAATATGGTTCTCAATCAGAGGAGATGAAAACCACCTGCCTCTAATTGAGAACCATATCAGGCCACCCATTACCAACATAGAAACACATAACATAGAAATGCCCACCCACACTCACGCCCTGACCGACTTAACACATACAAAAACAACAGAAAACAGGTCAGGAACGTGACAGACTGTAACACGCTAGGAAACAAATTAAGTTAATTATGGGATTTCACTTTTTCACTTAACAGCCTGTGTTTACTGTAGGCTACGTATATAACAACGTTGACCTCACAATATGTTTTTTATAGCAGCACATTAACTTGGCTCTGTTCTTATCCATAACCACATCCTAGGATGCATCTCCAATCTGCCTTAGTCACCATACAGATTGCAGCCTCCACACATGGTGCAGTCAGACAATGCATTATTTCTGGGATTCAGGTTATCACTGATCTCTCTGTTTCCTGTCAACTTATGACACCGGTTATGTCACATTTCAGTGCCACCTTCATTTCTGATTACATAAATGATATCGAGGTCTTTAGGGATCGAGATAAAACTGGGCAATACGTTCTTCTTCACATACACACTCTCTTCCCTCTCCTCTTCCTTGCTGCATTGCAACCCCTTCCTCATCTCCTTGACATGATCACAGAGCAAATGAAGCATGTTTCCATAGCAACCCCAACGTGTTGGTATCATTTGAGAGAGAGAGAGATTGTCATCTTTGGGGCTCCATTAATCTCTGTTACCCTGAAGTACAATTCTCCAGAAAGTTTGTCACGGCCTGTTTTACACGCAGAATCTGTCCAAGAGCAATTAGGGCTCCATAGAGTTATCAGAATGTTCTGCTACATTAGGCTACATCCACAAGGTTTCCAGCATGCTTCTAATTAGCATGATGTCCTTTAATAACAAAATTTGCCCTTGCACTCCTAAACAACGCAATTTTTTGAGAATTTGGCAAAGGTTAAAGTCTACAAAACTTAGTCCACTCTGTTTGTAACATATTCTAGTTTTGGAATTTTTTATTTTGTATTTAACCTTTTTTAACTATCTAGTCAGTTAAGAACAAATTCTTATTTACAATGACGGCCTGGAAACAGAAAACTGTATTCACTGATGAGAAAATTTGCAGAATGTCGGCCAAAATCCATCTCACTCCATCTTCTACCACTTCCAGCCACTGGGCTTCCTCTCACCACTATATTTGGTAGTGAGTGGAAACGCCAACCGAATGCTTCATCTGGTGAAATATCTGTCTCATTGTTCTATCTGTGGCAAAACTGTCCCTCATGCGCTCAGCTTCTGGTTATCCATCCATATGCTGCGTTCATAAGTTGGAAACTCAGAAAATATTACTGTAAACTGGCAACGAGTAACGAGTTGTGTGCGTTCATGTGCTTTGAACCCGTTGAGAACGGCTTTTGGCTAATGGCAATAGCTATCATGCTCGTAAACAAATTATAGTGTTCAAAAAACATATTAATAGATTGTTTTTTATAAATAATGTTTTGTTGTTGCATATAACTGCTGAAAATGATGTTCCCTTAGTATGTGATATCTGAGTTCAGCATGTGAGAGTCGGAGCCATAGAGATATATAGAGGACTCTTTATTTATTTTTCTTTTTTCTTTTTTTCACCTTTATTTAACCAGGTAGGCCAGTTGAGAACAAGTTCTCATTTGCAACTGCGACCTAGCCAAGATAAAGCAAAGCAGTTCGACACAAACAACAACACAGAGTTACACAAGGAATAAACAAACGTACAGTCAGTAACACAATTGGAAGTCTATATACAGTGTGTGCAAATGAGGTAAGATTAGGGAGGTAAGGCAATAAATAGGCCGAAGTGGCGAAGTAATTACAATTTAGCAATTAAACACTGGAGTGATAGATGTGCAGAAGATGAATGTGCAAGTAAAGATACTGGGGTGCAAAGGAGCAAAAAAAAAATAATAACAAATGGGTATGAGGTAGTTGGATGGGCTATTTACAGATGTGCTATGTACAGGTGCAATGATCTGTAAGCTGCTCTGACAGCTGATGCTTAAAGTTAGTGATGGAGATGTGAGTCTCCAGCTTCAGTGATTTTTGCAATTCATTCCAGTCATTGGCAGCAGAGAACTGGAAGGAAAGGCGGCCAAAGGAGGAATTGGCTTTGGGGGTGACCAGTGAAATATACCTGCTGGAGCGGGTGCTACGGGTGGGTGCTGCTATGGTGACCAGTGAGCTGAGATAAGGCGGGGCTTTACCTAGCAAAGACTTATAGATGACCTGGAGCCAGTAGTGGGTTTGGTGACGAATATGAAGCGAGGGCCAGCCAACGAGAGCATACAGGTCGCAGTGGTGGGCAGTATATTGGGCTTTGGTGACAAAACGGATGGCACTGTGATAGACTGCATCCAGTTTGCTGAGTAGAGTGTTGGAGGCTATTTTGTAAATGACATTGCCAAAGTCAAGCATCGATAGGATAGTCAGTTTTACGAGGGTATGTTTGGCAGCATGAGTGAAGGATGCTTTGTTGCAGAATAGGAATCCGATTCTAGATTTCATTTTGGATTGGAGATGCTTAATGTGAGTCTGGAAGGAGAGTGTACAGTCTAACCAGACACCTAGGTATTTGTAGTTGTCCACATATTCTAAGTCAGAACCATCCAGAGTAGTGATGCTAGACGGACGGGCAGGTGCGGGCAGCGATCGGTTGAAGAGCATGCATTTAGTTTTACTTGCATTTAAGAGCAGTTGGAGGCCACGCAAGGAGAGTTGTAATGGAGGTTAGTTAACACAGTGTCCAAAGAAGGGTATGTTGGTGATCTGTTTGTTAACTTGGCTTTCGAAGACCTTAGAAAGGGTAGGATAGATATAGGTCTGTAACAGTTTGGGTCTAGAGTGTCTCCCCTTTTGAAGAGGGGGATGACCTCTACAGCTTTCCAATCTTTGGTAATCTCAGACGATACGAAAGAGAGGTTGAACAGGCTAGTAATAAGGGTTGCAACAATTGCCGCGGATAATTTTAGAAAGAGAAGGTCCAGATTGTCTTTCCCAGCTGATTTGTAGGGGTCCAGATCTTGCAGCTCTTTCAGAACATCAGCTATCTGGATTTGGGTGAAGGAGAAATGGGGGAGGATTGGACAAGTTGTGTGCATTATATCATCTGTGACTGCATGGGCAGCGCATGGAGGCTACAACTCATAGAAATCCCTCCCCAGTTCACTACTAAAATGTCGGAAGCATGGTGGAAGCCCTCAGTGGCACTGCCCATGCTAAACTTGCATTTTTGCCACTAGAGTCCTCTATCATTCTCTATGGGTGGGGCTCCCACGATGGCACGAATTTCCCATTACTTTCTAGTTGGAGGGGCCTTCAAGTGGATTATTCCCAGTGGTATACTGGTATTTGTACATTTACGAGGTGTTATGAACACAGCAATTAACCTCTCAACCGTGTAGCAGTATGGACAGCCTCTTAACAGCCATGACATCTTGATGAACACTGTCCATGTCTCAGTCTGAGTGTTGACTTGAGTTTCTCTCTTGACTTTCTCTGACTTTCTCTCTTCAACATACTGTTACACCACAAATTACTTTATGCACCTAGAGTCAATAATACTGGTAGGAATATATTGCCAATTTCCTTAGACTGCGCCATCCCAGACAAATTGTATATATAGGACTATAGGTGGTCGAAAATATGATTTCAGCTATTTCCAATACTTTTGATTGATAGATGATGACAGTAGCCTATATCCTTTGCTCCTGTATGGTTGAGTGGCGCAAAAAGGGGCGTTTCTGTCGTGCAGAAGAAGGGGCGTGTCTGGGTTGTTTGGTTACAGCTGATAGTCGCGTCTTCCGCTGCCTCCATCATCAATACGACACCGACTGCGACTATTATCGGGGAAAAAACATCCACTGACAACATTTCATTATCCTTCAGAACCGACCGGAACGGGGCCAAGGGTATGTTTAACGGATAAACGGCTGTTACGATCGTCGTGTCTCGAAACCAACGGTGGTGGTGAAAACAGTGAGTAGGCTATGTTATAGACAGGGCATACGGGATGTAATGGTTCGATACGGTATCCCAGGCTACATCAAAGCGTCTCAGACAATGACAAATACGTGTTATTTGACTTCAACTATAATCATTTCAATCTAATAATAACTGTTCATGTTTCAGGAAACGCAGTTGTGCGATTCGAATCCTGATATAGTCACGTTGGGATGGAGAGAGAAGGTGGGAGGGATGAGAGATGTGGATAGAATCATGGGTGAGAGTAGAGGAGACCATGTCAGTAGAGAGACAGTGTGTTAGTTAGGCTGCTACTATAGCTTACCCGAGTGGAATTAAATAGTGTAGAAGGACATGGAGTGGGGGTTATAGCCTATCTGGCAGGAGCGACTCATTCTCTCTCTCTCTCTCTCTCTCTCTCTCTCTCTCTCTCTCTCTCTCTTTCTTCTCTTCTTCTCTTCCTCTGTCATGTCAATGCATTGAGGGTACTGTTGAATACTGTATACCGTCACACATTACTGTCTGTAATGTCTTGACGACAGGGGAGAGTTAGTGAGAAGAAAAGGCTATATAGGCCTATACTCCTACACTCTTTTGCAGCAATCGCGCCATCTAAATTTCATTGCAGATTGAAAGGTGCAAGAGTAGCCAGATGTAACCTGATGTAGCTGTCAACAATTGTGTACCTACACACACACAACCACACTTCATAAGAGCACATACCTCTTTGCCGCCCTCTCACTCACTGCCTTGTAGGCAGGGCCTAATCGCCCACTCAAGCTGCACAAAGATCCGCACACACACACACACACACCCATTCACACACACACACATGTTGCACACGTAAGTCATTTATAAGTTCAGAAACAACCTGAATAGTAACTGAATGTTTTCTTTTCTGCACAGTTTATTGCTCAATCTTGGTCAGGTCGTTATTGTAAAAGAGAATGTGTTCTYAATGTCTTACCTGGTTAAATAAAGGCAAAATAAATATAGGATGTTGCATACAGTGGTTGCTCCACTAAAATATTTGCGATTATGCTGCGGTACTTAGAGGTAATTTATGGTTTAGTACGGTACCCTGCGTCACCACTTCATTGTTCCAGACCAGCACAAGGGGGAGTTAGAGCACTGATTATGCTTTTGGGGCCTACTGTCTCTCTAACTGACAATGAATGGGTGACATAAACCTAAATAGAAACTGATAATTGTGCACGACTTCAGTATTACTTACTAAAACTGTAGTTACACTAAGGTTTTTATTATTTTATTTTATTAGAATTATTTTGCTCTTACTGTAGTAGTGTAGCCCACTCCCGACCGGTCACGTTGTACAGCACCTGAGTGGCGCAACGGTCTAAGACACTGCATAACAGTGCAAGCTGTGTTGATGCTGGTTCAATACCCGTGCCGGCCTTGACTGGGAGACTCATGAGACGACTGTAGGTTTTTGGTTTCTCTCCCTCTAAAAACAGAAATTGTCACACCCTGATCTGTTTCGCCTTTTTTTGATTGTCTCCACCCCCCTCCAGGTGTCGCCCATCTTCCCCATTATCCCCTGTGTATTTATACCTGTGTTCTCTGTTTGTCTGTTGCCAGTTCGTTTTGTTTCGTCAAGCCTACCAGCGTTTTCCCCTCTGTTCCTATCTCTCGATTGTTCCTGTTTTCAAGTTTTCTGCCTGCCCAGACCCTGAGCCTGCCTGCCGTCCTGTACCTTTGCCACACCTATCTGGATTACTGCGCCCCTGCCTGCCTTGACCTGTCTTTTGCCTGCCCCTGTTGGATTAATAAACTGTTGTTAATTCGACATTGTCTGCATCTGGGTCTTACCTGAAACGTGATATAAATAAATAATTCTAAATAGCAAACTGGCTTTATTTACAAATTAGTAACAATGTCACCCGATGTTCAAGAATGGCTTTTTTTCTCACTCATTTTACGTTATATGAAATATTCTCCAAAATATTGTTATTTTTTAAATAAAGCGATTATTATTCATTTTGAATTATATAAAAGCCCCTTGGATATTCTCATTGATATATTATTAATCCTGTTATTAGCAGGACAATATATATTGGTCATATTGGTCATGGCTCCCGAGTGACGCACAATGGGATTGCCTTGCATTTCTCCAGCTGTATCTACTGAAAGCACGCAAGGTTCAAGGCACGAGGGCAGGGGGCATGGGACGGGCCGCAGTGCCGCGCACAGAAGATGGACCTAGCCCATGGGGAAGGGAGGGGGAGGGGGGGTGGATCCCCACCCAGCCACACTGGGTAGCACAGAGCAACAGTGTAAGGGTCACTGTAATGGAGCTGACTAGGGAAACGTTCCCACTGTTCTTAGTGCCAGTCTGTTCTTAGTCAAACTAAAACAATGTAACTAATAATGGCATCTTTATGCTTTCGTTAATTAAATAATGATCAAAAATACTCTTTCAGAAGCCGATGTTTATTTAGTTATGGATCCATAATGAATTACTATGGGAATAAATATCACTGAATTACAGAAATATTGGAACAGAGTTGTCTAATAAAGGTAAACAAATGGTTGATTACTGGAAAATACTTTTTCAAACACACACGGTCACGTACTACAGTGCCATTATGGCTATTAGCAAGTAGTTGGACAATAGACCTGCCTAGAAGGAGGGTAGGGGGATAATTCTATCGTCAAATGTATTTCTTAGTTAGGTTGGCTGTATCACAACCGGCCGTGGTTGGTTGCAATTTCAGTTTAATCTACCAGAAAAGACCAAACAAATAATACAACAAAATGTATTATTATTATGTATCACATCCAATCGTCCAGTCCCATAGGGCAGCGCACAATTGGCCCAGCGTTTCTCTCCCTCTAAAAACAGAAATAAATGTTTTTGCCTTTACAAATATTATTTTGGCCATTATTCAGATTACAATCGCTCACTTTAGTTTTTTTGAAAACAAAATTACCTCCAAAATATTGTTATATATTATCAAGTTGATGGCACAGTCATTTAAAAAAATATATATATATATTTCACCTTTATTTAACCAGGTAGGCCAGTTGAGAACAAGTTCTCATTTACAACTGCGACCTGGCCAAGATAAAGCAAAGCAGTGCGACACAAACAACAACACAGAGTTACACATGGAATAAACAAACGTACACACAATAGAAAAAAAAGTCTATATACAGTATGTGCAAATGGCGTGAGGAGGTAAGGTAATAAATAGGCCATAGTAGCGAAGTAATTACAATTTAGCAAATTAACACTGGAGTGATAGATGTGCAGATGATGATGTGCAAGTAGAAATACTTGTGTGCAAAAGAGCAAAAAAGTACATATAAACAATATGGGGATGAGGTAGGTAGATTGGGTGGGTTATTTACAGATGGGCTGTGTACAGCTGCAGCGATCGGTTAGCTGCTCAGATAGCTGATGTTTAAAGTTAGTGAGGGAGATAAAAGTCTCCAACTTCAGAGATTTTTGCAATTTGTTCCAGTCATTGGCAGCAGAGAAATGAAAGGAAAGGTGGCCAAAGGAGGTGTTAACTTTGGGGATGAATAGTGAGATATACCTGCTGGAGCGCGTGCTACAGGTGGGTGTTGTTATCGTGACCAGTGAGTTGAGATAAGGCAGAGCTTTACCTAGCAAAGACTTATAGATGACCTGGAGCCAGTGGGTCTGGCGACGAGAGCATACAGTGGTAGGTGGTATATGGGGCTTTGGTGACAAAACGGATGGCAATGTGATAGACTGCATCCAGTTTGCTGAGTAGAGTGTTGGAGGCTATTTTGTAAATGACATCGCCGAAGTCGAAGATCGGTAGGATAGTCAGTTTTACGAGGGTATGTTTGGCGGCGTGAGTGAAGGAGGCTTTGTTTCGAAATAGGAAGGCGATTCTACATTTAATTTTGGATTGGAGATGTTTAATATGAGTCTGGAAGGAGAGTTTACAGTCTAGCCAGACACCTAGGCATTTGTAGTTGTCCACATATTCTAAGTCAGAACCGTCCAGAGTAGTGATGCTGGTCGGGCGGGCGGGTGCAGGCAGCGATCGGTTGAAAAGCATGCATTTAGTTTTACTAGCGTTTAAGAGCAGTTAGTGGCCACGGAAGGAGTGTTGTATGGCATTGAAGCTTGTTTGGAGGTTTGTTAACACAGTGTCCAAAGTAGGGCCAGATGTATACAGAATGGTGTCGTCTGCGTAGAGGTGGATCAGGGAATCACCCGCAGCAAGAACGACATCGTTGATATATACAGAGAAAAGAGTCGGCCCGAGAATTGAACCCTGAGGTACCCCCATAGAGACTGCCAGAGGTCCGGACAACAGGCACTCCGATTTGATACACTGAACTCTGTCTGAGAAGTAGTTGGTGAACCAGGCGAGGCAGTCATTAGAGAAACCAAGGCTGTTGAGTCTGCCGATAAGAATACAGTGATTGACAGAGTCGAAAGCCTTGGCCAGGTTGATGAAGACGGCTGCACAGTACTGTCTTTTATCGATGGCGGTTATGATATCGTTTAGTACCTTGAGCGTGGCTGATGTGCACCCGTGACCAGCTCGGAAACCGGATTGCACAGCGGAGAAGGTACGGTGGGATTCGAAATGGTCAGTGATCTGTTTATTAACTTGGCGGCACCTACATATAGTGGCACCTACATAAAGCTGAGTGACTCGCTCATTCATGGCTTTGGATCAAAATAAATAAGTACCAACATTCTTTCTGATAGTCTATAACAAAGAAATGTTTTGGTTATCCTGACCTGGACACCATGTACAGTATTATAATAACCCATTTGGGCTATTAGCATGACAATATACCTTGACCAACACCTCTCTGTATTTTGATACTTTGTGAATGGGGCCTCCCCAGTGGCGCATCTGTCTAAGTCATCGCAATGCAAAATGCATTGCTACAGATACCCGTGCCGGCCGCCACCGGGAGACCCATGAAGCAGCTTTTGGTTTTAATTTAGAATCCTCCAATCCTCTATGTAATTATTGGCAGAGAGTCACGTCATATTTTTCGATATACTATAGGCCTACCGTAGGCAACATGAGTCTCACTAGTGTTGAGTAATGTGCTGTTAAAAGTGGTGTAGGTCTTATTTATTTAAAGAGCATATTGCAGTTAGAAGCAATAGGACTTGAAGCAATAGCCTACAACTATTTTAGCACCGTTTCGCGCTGCTCTGAGACAAGCATGGGGACTGGTCTTGATAAATCAATGCGATTTTTATTTTCACTGAATCTCCGTTTGGGTATTGGTTAGACTAGAATTATAAAATTAGGGTGTAGAAATGTTATGCTCTTAGTGTAACCTTTATTTAACTAGGCAAGTCAGTTAAGAAAAAAATCTTATTTACAAGGACAGCCTACTCCTTCCTCCCTGTTGGGGAATTGAACCCCAGTCTCCCACATGCCTGCACAACACAGGGATTCTTTAGCTAAATAGCCAAGTACTGTAGCCTACTCCCGACCGTCACATTGTACAGGGCCATATTTTCCATTCCATCCTAATGGAAACCCAGAGGGTTTTTCGTTTTTCTTGTAATAGAAACACCATAATATTAAGCAAATTAATTAAGCAACGTTTGTTAAAATCACTCCCATATACTATGTTCTTACAAAAAAAGGTTTTAAATTCTCTAGTACAGCCACTATTGAAGGCTATCAAATGCTTCTCAAAGATGCCCTCTGGT
>NC_036855.1:34930773-34971844 GCF_002910315.2 Salvelinus sp. IW2-2015
GAGGTCCGGACAACAGGCACTCCGATTTGATACACTGAACTCTGTCTGAGAAGTAGTTGGTGAACCAGGCGAGGCAGTCATTAGAGAAACCAAGGCTGTTGAGTCTGCCGATAAGAATACAGTGATTGACAGAGTCGAAAGCCTTGGCCAGGTTGATGAAGACGGCTGCACAGTACTGTCTTTTATCGATGGCGGTTATGATATCGTTTAGTACCTTGAGCGTGGCTGATGTGCACCCGTGACCAGCTCGGAAACCGGATTGCACAGCGGAGAAGGTACGGTGGGATTCGAAATGGTCAGTGATCTGTTTATTAACTTGGCGGCACCTACATATAGTGGCACCTACATAAAGCTGAGTGACTCGCTCATTCATGGCTTTGGATCAAAATAAATAAGTACCAACATTCTTTCTGATAGTCTATAACAAAGAAATGTTTTGGTTATCCTGACCTGGACACCATGTACAGTATTATAATAACCCATTTGGGCTATTAGCATGACAATATACCTTGACCAACACCTCTCTGTATTTTGATACTTTGTGAATGGGGCCTCCCCAGTGGCGCATCTGTCTAAGTCATCGCAATGCAAAATGCATTGCTACAGATACCCGTGCCGGCCGCCACCGGGAGACCCATGAAGCAGCTTTTGGTTTTAATTTAGAATCCTCCAATCCTCTATGTAATTATTGGCAGAGAGTCACGTCATATTTTTCGATATACTATAGGCCTACCGTAGGCAACATGAGTCTCACTAGTGTTGAGTAATGTGCTGTTAAAAGTGGTGTAGGTCTTATTTATTTAAAGAGCATATTGCAGTTAGAAGCAATAGGACTTGAAGCAATAGCCTACAACTATTTTAGCACCGTTTCGCGCTGCTCTGAGACAAGCATGGGGACTGGTCTTGATAAATCAATGCGATTTTTATTTTCACTGAATCTCCGTTTGGGTATTGGTTAGACTAGAATTATAAAATTAGGGTGTAGAAATGTTATGCTCTTAGTGTAACCTTTATTTAACTAGGCAAGTCAGTTAAGAAAAAAATCTTATTTACAAGGACAGCCTACTCCTTCCTCCCTGTTGGGGAATTGAACCCCAGTCTCCCACATGCCTGCACAACACAGGGATTCTTTAGCTAAATAGCCAAGTACTGTAGCCTACTCCCGACCGTCACATTGTACAGGGCCATATTTTCCATTCCATCCTAATGGAAACCCAGAGGGTTTTTCGTTTTTCTTGTAATAGAAACACCATAATATTAAGCAAATTAATTAAGCAACGTTTGTTAAAATCACTCCCATATACTATGTTCTTACAAAAAATGTTTTAAATTCTCTAGTACAGCCACTATTGAAGGCTATCAAATGCTTCTCAAAGATGCCCTCTGGTGGTCAAACTAGCACTAACTAGCATTAATGGTACCAGTGGTTGGCACTTAAATAACCTGCCATAGAATTCTGCGGCACCACGCAAGCTATGCTGCAGTAGGCTGCAACTTTTAAAGGACGAACGAATGTACTACAACACCATTTGACCGGAACTGTTATATTTTTACACCTTGTATTTCACTGTGTAGTATAATTGTTTAGACAGATGATCCAACCTCATTCATAGACGTCAGTGTAAATATTACTGCCTCTGCCTTCTGCTACCATCTGGATGAACAGTCTATTTGCATGAGGGTACTTATGAAGAGCACATTATTAACTTCTCTCTCTCTCTCTCTTCCTCCTCCTCCGCCTCAGTGTGTGTGCCTCCAGTGCCTCCTTTATCCCTTGATGACCCACACTGCTTCCCAGTGTGTGAGGCTGAGTGACTCTCTGTCCCCTCTAACCCCTCACCCCTGACCCCTCGTCATGGGCAGTGTGGGTAGTGGAGTGGCAGGGGAACAGGAGTTTGCCATGAAGTCCGTGGGCACTAGGACCACCCTGCCTCGCGCTCCGCCCCTGTCTCGCCGTTGCCCCGCCGACCGTAGCTGCAGCACCGAACGACTCCCCCCACCCCCAGCGACAGCCTCCGAGGGAACTGCGTCTAGTGAAGAACGAGGAAGTATTAGTATTGGGACCGCAACTGGGAAAGACCGGCCCCCGGACTCTGACATGGACCGTACCGCTACAACTGCATCCAACTGTGACCGGGGGGATACAGGGGTGGGATACGGAAACGGAGCAGGAAGGAGGGAGCGGGAGAGTGGAGGGAGGGAAAGGGAGAGTAGAGAGGATAGGGAGAGTAGAGAGTGGGAGAAAGAGAGGGAAAGGGAGAGGGCAGAGAGGGAGAGAGAAAGGGAGTGGGAGAGGGAAAGAGAAAAGGAGAGGACAGAGAGGGATAGAGACAGGGTAGAGAGGGAGAGGGATAGAGAGCGGGAGAGAGAGAGGGTAGACAGGACGAGAGAGAGGGTTGAGAGAGAGAGGGAAAGAGAGCCACGAGGAGGGGTTGTGAGTCTGGATGTATGCAGTAACTTGGTGGGACTGGGGGGGAATGATATTGGTACTGGGATGACCCCCCACCAACAAAGAGACACTGGAGGGACCAATACAGACAATCACAACAACCCTCCAAACCACAACCCACCCAAAATCCTGCCTGTCTCTGGCAAACTAGAGCAGGTATGTTCCTTTTCTCAAACAAGTATGTTTGTAGCTAGGGTCATGTGGCTTATTGGTATAGTGAGTTAGTTCACAATTAGATTACAGCAAAACCAGGGTTGTGTGGGTTTGATTCCTGCATGGGACACACATACTCTGCTGTATCCTTATATCATTGCAGTTACATAAAGACTTTATAATTACACTGTTGTATAATTACTTGACTATCTTATAACAGCTGATGAAATAGAATTTGACATGGTGAAAATGTCTTACAAATATATATTGCCATAGTACTTCATAATGATTTCTAGTGTTTACTGATTTAAGACATTGACGTAAAGGCTTTAAAGGAGAATAACGGCACATTTCGAAAATCAAAGTGCACACCTCGGTCACTCAGAGAAAACGCTCACTTCAGCTCTAGATAGAACTTAGTTCTGTCACAGGGAAAATACTCCATTCGGCAAGTCCAGTCTATTGTGAGATATGGCATATACATTTTATGTCATAATTTGGGTCACTGGTTCACTATTTTACCTTTTCTGAGATCTCTGCCAAGCAAAGTGGTAACAGAAGCTCTCATGCAACAACACACGCACGAGGGGGCTCCTCATAAAAAACACTGGCAGTTTTCAAAATAGCCTAAATCAGACTTTAGCACATCACCCAACCCAACACAGCACCCCTCAGTAGTAGCCTATTTAATTTGTCTTTTTCAATGCTTTGGAAACCAATCAGAAAATGCTGTGCACTAAAGATGGTATTGTAGCCACACAAATACAATAGAAGACAATTGTCGATCTCATCAGAAACACTGATCACAACCTTTATCTCCTAAATTATGTTGCTGGTGTATTTTGTTAGAATTTTGGAATATATAAGGTTTTTACCAGTTCCAAGTACACTGCTCAAAAAAATAAAGGGAACACTTAAACAACACAATGTAACTCCAAGTCAATCACACTTCCGTGAAATCAAACTGTCCACTTAGGAAGCAACACTAAATGACAATAAATTTCACATGCTGTTGTGCAAATGGAATAGACAAAAGGTGGAAATTATAGGCAATTAGCAAGACACCCCCAAAAAAGGAGTGATTCTGCAGGTGGTGACCACAGACAACTTCTCAGTTCCTATGCTTCCTGGCTGATGTTTTGGTCACTTTTGAATGCTGGCGGTGCTTTCACTCTAGTGGTAGCATGAGACGGAGTCTACAACCCACACAAGTGTCGGGTGCATTCATCCAGGATTGGCCACTCATGCGAAGCTTGTGGCAAAAGGTTTGCTGTGTCTGTCAGCGTAGTGTCCAGAGCAGGAGGCGCTACCAGAGACAGGCCAGTACATCAAGAGACGTGAGGCAGGCCGTAGGAGGGCAACAACCCAGCAGCAGGGACCGCTACCTCCGCCCTTTGGCAAGAGGTGCACTGCAAACCCTGAAAAATGACCCTCCAGACACGGCCACAATGCCTTGCAATTGTCTGCTAACGCAGAAACAGACGCATGAGGTGGTATGGGAGGCCGACGAGTCCACAGGTTGGGGTTGTCGCTTTACAGCCAAGCACCGTGCAGGACGCTTTGGCATTTGCCACGAGAACACAGATGGCAAATCGCCCATGGCGCCCTGTCTGCTTCACAGATGAAACAGGTTCACACCTGAGCACATAGCACAAGTGACAAGACGTGGCAGAGTCGAACGCCCCACGGCGGAGAACGTTCTCTGCTGCCCTGCAAGAATCCTTCCAGATGACCGACGTTGGCGTGGGCAGTCTCGGTGTGGGGGTGGCATTTTGTGGGGCCGCAACAGGCCTCCAGTGCTCACCAGAGGTAGGCCTGATTGCAGTAAGTACGAGATGAGATCAGACCTGTGAACCATATGCTACACATCCATTTGTGGCCTGCGGAGGTCTTTTTGCAGGGCTCTGGCAGTGCACCTCCTTGCACAAAGCGAGGTAGCGGTCTGCCTGCTGGGTTCCCTCCTAGGCCTTCCTCCCTCTCCGATGTACGGCTGTTCCTGGTAGCGGGCCTCCATGCTCTGGACATTTTTTCTACGCTGAAGAACCCAGCAACCTTTTTGCCACAGTCGCATTGTGTGCCACCTGGATGAACTGCACTACCTGAGCCACTTGTGTGGGTTGTAGACTCCGTCTCATGCTACCACTAGAGTGAGAGCACCGTCAGCATTCAAAAGTGACCAAACACTCAGCCAGGAAGCATAGGAACTGAGAAGTGGTCTGTGGTCACCACCTAGAATCACTCCTTTTTTGAGGGTGTCTTGCTAATTGCCTATAATTTCCACCTTTTGTCTATTCCATTTGCACAACAGCATGTGAAATTTATTGTCAATCAGTGTTGCTTCCTAAGTGGACAGTTTGATTTCAYAGAAGTGTGATTGACTTGGAGTTACATTGTGTTGTTTAAGTGTTCCCTTTATTTTTTTGAGCAGTGTATATCCAGGCTCGAGTCCCGTAAGCGAAACCACACAGCTGAAGCAAAGTTTCACCCAAATTTGTATTTATTCTTTTAATATATTTTTTGTAATTTTACCTCCTTTTTTCTCCCCAATTTCCCGATATTACGATCTTGTCTCATCACTGCAACTCCCCAACGGGCTCGGGAGAGGCGAAGGTCAAGTCATGCGTCCTGCCGAACATGACCCGCCAAACCGTGCTTCTTAACACCCGCTTGCTTAACCCGGAAGTCAGCCGCACCAATGTGTCGGAGAAAACACAGTTCAACTGACGACTGAAGTCAGCCTGCAGGCGCCCGGGCCGCCACAAGGAGTCGCTAGAGCGCAATGAGCCAAGTAAAGCCTCCCCGGCCAAACCCTCCCCTAACCCGGATGACGCTGGACCAATTGTGTGCCGCCCTATGGGACTCCCGATCCCGGCCGGTTGTGACACAGTCTGGGATCAAACTCCAGGCTGTAGTGGTGGCGCAACACTGCAATGCAGTGCCTTAGACCGCTGTGCCACTCGGGAGGCGTTTCACCCACATTTTAGATCAGAAAATATCCACCAGGCTTTCTGTCATGTCAACCATCCATCCAAATCAAATAATTCCATGTGTCTGCCTTTTGTCTTTATAAACTTGTACATAGCCTTTTCCATGATATGGGGTAATCCAATGAGCAACACTGCAGCTGTTGATTTGCAGTGATCATTATTCATCACATATGCTATAAATAAACAATGCACGACTTTGAAGGAGTAGGGTATTTGATGCATGTTTGATGCAAACATAGGCTGTAAGAATACTTTTTCATTTTATAAAATTAGCCTACATTTTCACATTCTCTTGCTCGCTCGAGGAAGGCAATTTGTCCCTGTTTGCAAACGGAATCTCCTGCATAATTTTTGTCAATTATTGTCATTATTCTACCAATTTGTAAATGTAGGCTCATAATAAATGTAAATAAATCATATTTGATCTACACCAATGAGCATCAATCACATATTGTATCTACTGTATCTATTATATCTGCACAATTTTTTTCTCCCAATGATATATTTGCTGTCAGCTGGCTACTGTAGAAAAGTTACAATGTAATTAAGCATTTGTTACATAAATGAGCCTTTTAGCCCATATGTGTCATCCTAGGAAGTGGACGTTATGTTGCACACTCAGTAGTCTTTCCCGCTCATTTGAGTAAATATACTTTGCTGTAATGATCTGATCACACCATGCAACGAGGGATGTGGCCTACAGTCAAAGAGGGAAGATGGACAATGTTGACAGGCAGGTTAAATTATGTCCAATGGAGTTGCAAGCTTAAAGTGTGAGGCGGGATTAGGTCGGCCCCTTTCCTCTTTGCTTGGCAGAGCTCTCAGAAAAGGTACAATTGTGAACCAGCGACCCAAATGTATCACATAAAACATATATGACATATCTCACAATCGATTGGACTTCCCAAATGTACTATTTTTGCTGTGACAGAACGTTTATATTTTTCGTAGATTTGCGTTATTCCACAAAGTTTTCTCTAGCGCTGCAGTGAGTGGGGGCTGTATAACCCTGTGACATTGCTCTGTTCTCTACCTCGCTCTCTCTGAGTGAGAGAGGTTCGCACTTTGACAGACAGTCCAACAACGAGGGGGGTTTAGGAACATAGAAATTTGCTGTAATTCCCCTTTAATGTGTTGTTTTGCTAACAGTTTCCTCTGATGTTTCTTTATAACCATCTCTACCCGTATCGCTCTTTACCCAAATCTCTCTCTCCTTCCTCCCCCTTTCCCTTCAACTCTCTAGAACAACTCCGGGCTGGTTCGTCCTTCTGCCTTCAAACCAGTGGTTCCCAAAAGCTTTCACTCCATGCAGAACCTCATAGGCCAAACCACTAGTGGTGAGGGTAGGGGTGCGGGGGGGCGTAGAGATGGAGGAGCAGGGGGAGGAGAACCAGGGGCAGTTCCAGAGGCCCTCATTCTAGACCAGGACAGCCCAGGAAGAGGCAGCTGCCGGGCAGAGGGAGCAGGAGGGGGTGAGGGAGCAGGAGGGGTCCAGGGGGGGATGTCAGATTCGGGGAGAAACTCCTTGACCAGCCTGCCCACCTACACAGGCTCTGGGTCGGGCTATGTGCCCCCAGGGGCCCTGGGTACTCTCAGTGCTTCTACCAGCCATATCAACAGACTGGGGACCACAGCTGGAGCTGCAGCGGCTCAGGACAAGCTGGAGAAACCAGGCTACCAGGTGGGTAGGGTCTTTTGAACATAATTACAGACACTGCAGTCGACTCCGAATGAGTTCACATTTGATAAGCGTTAACATACTTTTAGCGTAGTGCAGTTTACCAGCAGCAATTCATATACATTGTTTTTACTTGCTCTGGGTATCTGCACCTATCCAGTTTGGTACCAGTCCAGTGTGGACTGTATATGAATCTATGTGAGACTATTCCAGAATGGGCTGAGTGCCTCGGACAGTGGCCACTCCTCTTCAGGAAAGAGCTCCTCATCCTATCAGAGGCTGAGCCACCTGGGGGACACCCCAGCACCCCTTCGCCCCTCGCCTTCCTCTGATGACGTCATCCAAGACCTGGAGGACCGGCTCTGGGAGAAGGAGCAAGAGGTGAGAGGTGAAAGGTCATTTTGTGGTCAAGGGGGATTTATTTTAGTAGATTTCATGGATGTAGCAATTATCATCGCTTCGGTCAGTGCCAACAATCCTTCCCTCCTCTCCTGAGCTCTCTCTCCTCTCCTCCCCTCTCCCAGGTGCAGCACATGCATCGTAACTTGGACCAGAGCGAGGCAGCCATCGTCCAGGTTTTTGAGGAGAAGCAGCGCGTGTGGGAGAGACAGATGGAAGAGCTGCGACAGAACTATGCCTCCCGCCTGCAGCAGGTGACCACACATTCCACAGCGGCATTAACCAATAAGAATCCACCAAATGTTGTTCGTCTCTTCCTCTGTGTACAGGTGACGCGCCGCGCCCAGCGCTCCCAGAATGCCCTGCAGGCCCAGATCACCCGTCTGTCGCAGGACAAGCGGCGCCTGCAGGAGGAGATGCCTGCCTTGCTGGCCCAGAGAGAAGAGCTGGAGAGGAAGTGTCTGGACTTCAAGAAGGAACAGGCCGACATACTGCCACGCCTGGAGGAGACCAAGTGGGAGGTGTGTGTCGTGTGGTGGTGTGTGTGTGTTTGTGCATGGTGCGTCGGTATGAACAGCCCCATAACACTGCAGCTCTACCTTACTATACTATATGCTTTCCCTGCTGTGTGGTCCAGGTATGTCAGAAAGCGGGGGAGATCTCCCTGCTGAAGCAGCAGCTGAGGGAGAGCCAGGTGGAGGTGACCCAGCGGGCGGGAGAGATGGTGGCCCTCAGGGGTCAGCTGAAAGAGGCCAACGCTCAGCTGAGAGACCGGGAGGAGGTCATGCTGGGCCTCAAGGACTCCTACACCAACAAGAGCCTGGAGCTGGAGCGCTGCCAGGGAGAGCTGAGGAGGACGCTGACTGAGGTAGCTATACACATACAAACCTGTAAGTCACATTTCTGATGACACAAATACGTGACACTAGATGGGATATCCTGTTGTTTTAGAGTTAGGGATCAAAATGAAACCGGACCACACACATACATACAGTATATGCACACTAGTGCTGAGTGATTAAACACTAATTGACCGACGTCAGTTCAATTATTTGAATTCCATTTATTTATTTATTTTTCTGTGAGCTCAATGTGCACATGGCACAGTTCCTTTAGTGACAAATGAGATCCAAACTTAACAGTGCGATGTAGTAGGGAGTTGTTGTTTCCAACAGGACAATATTCTACATAGTTTAGTGCATAAAACGTCGTAATTATTTACAATAACCATAATCCATTGCGCATCTACTTGTCCGGTCTGCGTTTCATTTACGCCTACTAAATTAGGTTCGTGTGGTGCAGACACGGAGAGGGACAGAAGAATGTGTGATCGTGAGGTGATATATAGAGCAGCTGTTGCTTCGCGAAGTGTCTGTACCTGAAAATACATGCTCTAAGTGATTGATAGTTGGTATTCAGCAGTCTTAAAAGTATGCCTTATTTACTTTGAAGAACTACAAAACAGTGATTTTGTCAGACAGAATAGGCAGCAGCTCTATAGAGATGAGATGATGAATTGGAATGATATAATAAAGTCAACGAATAAAACAAATGTACTATACACAACAATTTTATTTAAGTAAAACTGAATAAATGATGGTAGTAACCAGTAATGGGCAGTCACTACTAGGGTTGCACATTTTGGGGAATATTCAGAGGTGGAAACTTTCCGTGGGAATTAACGGGAATATATGGGAATTAACGGAAATATATGCAAATTAATATTAATACCATTTAAATATAGATGTTTTTTGCATTGGATATATTTACCATATCATATGGAGACAGAAACATAAACATTTTACCTTCTCATAAGTAGACATAATTGCAAATGATTAAATCTTTCTGATATAAATTTTAAAAACTATTTAGTTACGAATTTAACTTTAATTAAATCAGTTGACTCTTCACATGGGATGATTTCACTGAACAACAAAAGAAAGGGAATATTGAATGATCCCCAATGATCCATCGCATCACCCAAAAACGTTTTCAACATACATCTGTAAAATGATAGTCTAGAAACTAAAGCTTGGGTTGTCTGCCTCTCAGGCTTCCATGTCTTCTCCCTGGACCTCCTCAATGTCCACCTCTTGAACATCAGACTCTGAAGCCTCATCTTCACTGTCACTTTCCAACCTTGTTGAGGATGGCTCATTGTCAGGCTCAAAAAGCCTCAAATTTGCCCGGGTGGCCACCAATTTTTCAACACTTGTATTGGTCAGCCTGTTGCTTGCTTTGGTGTGTGTGTTCCCAAACAAGGACCAGATGCGCTCGGGGGCAGCTGATGTTGGTGGGATTTGGAGGATGATGGAGGCAACAGGAGAAAGAACCTCAGATTCACAAAGTCCCTTCCACCAGGTGGCTGATGAGATATGTTGGCACGACTGCCATATTGCATCTCCATCCCCAAAGCCCTTGCTTGGAAGTGTACTTCGCCAGACTGCCAAGAACCTTGCCCTCATACAGGCCAAGGTGGCGAGACACAGTAGTGATGACACCATAGGCCTTGTTGATCTCTGCAACAGACCGGATGCTCTTGCCAGCATACTTGGGGTCCAACATGTACACTGCGGTGTGTATGGGCTTCAGGCATAAGTCTTCACGCTTTTTTATGTATTTCAGAACTGCAGTTTCCTCTGCTTAGAGCAACAGTGACGTGGGCATGGCAGTACGGATTTCTTCTCTTACATCTGCAAGCAGAGTCTGAACATCAGACAGGATGGCATTGTCTCCCTCAAGTCGTGCAATGGCTACTGCTATAGGTTTCAGGAGTTTCGGGCTGCTTACCACTATCTTCCAAAATACATCATCCAGGAGGATCCTCTTGATGGGGCTGTCCATATCGGGAGACTGTGATATGGCCATTTCTTGGAGAGACTCCTTCCCCTCCAGGAGACTGTCAAACATGATGACAACACCACCCCAACGGGTGTTGCTGGGCAGCTTCAATGTGATGCTCTTATTCTTCTCACTTTGCTTGGTGAGGTAGATTGCTGCTATAACTTGATGACCCTTCACATACCTAACCATTTCCTTGGCTCTCTTGTAGAGTGTATCCATTGTTTTCAATGCCATGATGTCCTTGAGCAGATTCAATCCATGAGCAGCACAGCCAATGGGTGTGATGTGAGGATAGGACTCCTCCACTTTAGACCAATCAGCCTTCATGTTTGTAGCATTGTCTTTCACCAGTGCAAATATCTTCTGTGGTCCAAGGTCATTGATGACTGCCTTCAGCTCATCTGCAATGTAGAGACTGGTGTGTCTGTTGTCCCTTGTGTCTGTGCTCTTGTAGAATACTGGTTGAGTGGTGGAGATGATGTAGTTAATTATTCCTTGCCAACGAACAATCGACCACCCATCAGAGATGATTGTAATAGTTTGCTTTCTCTATGATTTGCTTGACCTTCACTTGAACTCTGTTGAACTCTGCACCCAGCAAATGAGTAGATAAAGCATGTCTGGTTGGAGTGGTGTATGCTGGGCGAAGAACATTCAGAAATCTCTTCCAGTACACATTGCCTGTGAGCATCAGAGTTGCATAGTTGCATACACAGCTCGAGCAAGACATTTATCAGCATTTCTCTGACTACGTTCCTCCAGTCAAAAAAGTCAAAAAGAGTCAAAAAAACTTCTAATTCCAGGAGGACCATGAACTATTGCTATCGATAAGGTCATCATTTTCACCTCAAATAGAAGTAGAGGGACTTTTGTCAGAGGTTGCTTGTTGTGAGCGCTGAGGGAACTTTATGCATTTATGCATCTTTGTTGCATTCTTCACATATGATTTGGCACTGTATTTGCAAATGTACACAGCTTTTCCTTCAACATTAGCTGCAGTGAAATGTCTCCACACATCAGATAGTGCCCGTTGAATTTTCCTGTAAAGATTAAGGAAAAAATGGTAATAAAAAACAAATACAATTCCATGTACAGATAAATAGTTAAGCAGTAAGATTAAACAACTCCTTTGTAAGATAAATGTTTTTAAATGAAACATGTATGGAAACAGGTGAATTAACACTCCTCAGTTAGCAGGCTCAAGCAAGCTAAAACCCACATGGTAGCAAAAACTAACTAGCAGAAATTGTTAACAAGTTAGAAATGATTTAAACACACTTTTCTGTATTCTACTATTTACTAGTTAATAAATAATCATGTATGTCATATAAAATATATTCACCCCACCCAGTATTGTACTCAAAATTTATCAGAAAGCATGTAGTCCTTGACTCAGACAGTGTAGTAGTGTGGGCTCAATAGCATCTCATTAGTGTGCAAGATCTTGAGAATCAGCTGTACATGTGATGGAAGAGTGCACTGTGCTTGCAGGGGGTTGCAATTCCATTGAATTGGGGATAGTTTAACCAAAATATGCCACAAAACCTAGAATTGCCCGGGCTTAACTTCCAATGGACAATTTCTGGAAAAATTCAGGGAAATTTACCAGAAAGTTTCCAACATTTTGAAACCCAGTCACTACCATCATTGGACTTGTATTAATTGTTTTATTCTGTGTTGTTACAGTATTCAAACCAAATAATTTAACCAAAATTGAAAACCGGGATTATATTTAAATGTTTAAATATTTTTTTATACCGAACCAACCTCAAAAAGCACGAATCTCTCAGCACTACTCTATAGAGATGAGATGATGACTTGGAATCAAATAAAACAAATGTAATATGCACAACAACTGTTTTTTATTTTTAAGTACTATGAATAAATTATGGTTAATATGTGATATGCAGTAATACCATCATGGGACTTTTACGAATTGTTTTATTGTGTGTTACAGCATTCAAGCCAAATAATCAAAATTGAAAACAGTGAACCAACCACAAAAAGCTCAGAGACAGCACTAATGCACACTAAATCCTCCTTCTCTTTGTCAGGTGTCTATCCTGAGGGAGAAGCTGGGTGTGTTTGAGGTTGAGGTTCTGGGTCTTAAACGAACTCTGGGGGAGCTGGGCGGAGCGGTTGATCCTGCAATAACACAAACCCTAGCAGCAGGAGGGCTACTCCCCCCCTGGGGGGCTCTCTACTGCCTCCGCACCCCCACTGAGCCCTCATCCACCCCCCTTACCCACACCTCAGATGCCCTGCTCAGCTTTCAGAGTGATGAGGCAAAAGCCCAGAGGCAAGAGACACAGAGACAGGAGAGGCAGCAGCGTGAAGAGGCCCAGTGGTGTGACATGCAGCCACGCCAGGAGGCCCATCTCCGTCAGGAGGCTCATCTCCACCAGGAATCCCAACTGCGTAAGGAAGCTCAACTTCGTCAGGAAGCCTACTTGCGTCAGGAGGCCCAGCAGCAGCAGCAGCGCCAGGAGGCCCAGTGGGAGGAATCAGGGAACCTGCGTGAGCAGCTGGAACAGCTCCAGGGGGCCTTACGTCTAGAACGTCAGCAGAGAGAGCTCCAAGCCCACAGTTTTGACCAGGAGCGACACACCTGGATTGACGAGAAGGAGCGTGTGCTGAAATACCAGGCGCAGCTTCAGGTCAGCTATGTGGAGACTCTACAGAAAAACCAGGCTCTAGAGCAACAGGTGGGACAGCTGGGGACCAAACTTACCCCCTCCCCATCTTCCAGCTCCCCTCCCCCACCACCAGCCCTGTCAACCCTCCCTCCCCTGCCCGCCGTCCCTCTCCCTGCCCCCATTGCACTCACCCTCTCACCCCTGCACTGTGAGGACCAGAAAGGCCCCCCTTCCCTCCTCCAGCTGCCCTCACCCTGGGCAGGGCCCTCACGCCTGGAGAGGATAGAGTCCACTGAGATTTAGAGAGGCTCCATTCTACTGAATATCAACTTGATTACAAACAACAAAAGACATATTAAACTACAAAACAGAACTGCAACGCAAACTGTACCATTGCATATTGTACAGTTAAAACAACCAATGCAAACTGAACAGCAGAGAACAATACAATAGAGTTTAGACTATGAACACAAACTATAATTGAATACAATACAGTATTAAAGAAAACAACAGAAAAACAAACTGAAAGGCTACATTATAGAATGCAATGTAAACTACATTACAAGCAAAGTACACTATATCTGAATATTAAAACTAAACTACTCAATCCTGTCAATGATAAAGTGTCCATTGCTTACCAGGCAGTCTTGGTGGGAAGCAGTGACACTCAGATGGAAGCAAGATTGGCACCAAAAGTTCCAAGATGATAACATTCTAGTTTGAATGCAAATAACCATGTTATTGTTCTGGGAGGCTTGGTACCAACCTGGAGGGTAGTTTGCCAAAATGCATGTCTATGATAATGGGACATGAAGTCGGGGAAAACAGAATCATATTTTAGAGGATAATCAGGGGCGATGTTTTCCAGAATGTGCTTGTCTTTTCCATTTCTGGGCCGATGTTTCTCTCAGAAGGTGTGTGAGAGGATTGTGATGAGAAAGTGGATGTGTCTGGAAAGTGAAAATTGTGGATGAAAAATCCAAAGTGGTTTTTAATAGGAGGAAATTAGGAGAATAGTAGTATAGTTGATTGGTTGGTTCCGTTTCAGCTCATTTCCTGAAGTGGCTTGAGATGAAATGTAGTCGAACTCTGAATGATTCTTAATGTAGATTCAGGGATATTGGAGAACCTCCCACTAGGCACAGATGTCATTTCAACGTCTCTTCGACATTGGTTCTTCGTCATTTCATTGAAACGATGTGGAAACGACATTGATAAAACCAGTATGTGCCCAGTGGGCTGGCTCTCTGGCACTACAAACTGTCCGCGGTGACTAAAGATGAACACAAGGGGTCCGCATTGAGCTGTGTCAGACCTCCCCACCAGCAGAGAAAATTACTTGACACGGGAAACACACTGGCTTTACTCGGATATTGTCATTATTTATACTTTCAAGATCATGCTTTTATGACGCAAGAGTGGGAGGAGAGGAGAAGACCAAGTGACAAGAGTGAGCAGAAAGAATGAGGTGAAAAAAGTGAGGACAGAGCTGAAACTGACTTCATATGTAAAAATAGGAGGCAAGTGAGAGTACAGTAGTGGAAGAATGAGAGCTTGGTCCAGAGAAAGGCTGAATTAACTTTCACCCACCCAGCCCTTTCAAATCAGCAAGGGTGCCAGTTTTCAAAATGGGATGCATCCCAAAGAGTTAGAGAGCCAGACAAAGGAAGACATTGCCTTCCCTAGGTAGGGTTCAGACTTACTGCACTATGTCCTATTGAGGAGATCAGACCGAAAGTAGACTCGATTAGATGTGAATAGTATGGCTTTTATGTGTTCATGTTTATTCCAGCATACCAAGATACTGCGTGTGAATATTTAAAGAAATCAAATTATTACTATTACAATTGTTATTATTATTCTTGTGAATCGGACAAGTATTATAAGCTTTTCTTGAATGTTTCTTAACTGTATGAATGCTAGTTTAGATCTACTACATGGTTCAACCATATTGTAAGAATATGTCGAAAATCAACTACTAACAATATCAACTATATCCAAAGCCGTTGTTAGTTTCTTTTTTTGTTGTTGGTGATGTCAATGTAATTACTGTATTGTTTTAGAGGGGAAATTGCCACCAATGTTTTTGTACTTATTTTAACGGTTTGTATTTATGTTACTGTAATGGCTTGATGAAGATCACTCCTGGGTAAAATCAAACAGAATCAATAAAGATGCAAGGAAATAAACATGACTTAATTTCCAATAGGGTTATTATACACAGTGTACAAAACATTAGGAACACCTTCCTAATATTAAGTTACACGCTCTTTGCCCTCAGAACAGCCTCAATTCGTCAGGGCATGGCCTGACTCTACAAGGTGTCGAAAGCGTTCCACAGGGATGTTGACTCCAATGCTTCCAACAGTTGTGTCAAGTTGGCTGGATGTCCTTTGAGTGGTGGACCAACAGTTGTGTCAAGTTGGCTGGATGGTGGACCATTCTTGATGCACAAGGTAGTGTGAAAAACCCAGCAGCGTTGCAGTTCTTGACACCTTCAAACCAGTGCACCTGGCACCTACTACAATATGATCTTGTTGCCTACTGATATACATTCAGATGTCATAAATCAGCACTGCAGAGCTCTCCCTGTACTAAGCCGTGCCTTGATTGTATTACTGTTGATGATATCTGGAAATGTGCATGTACACCCTGGCCCATCTACTGTTGCTAGCCCCAATTCTGACTTGTGCTCTGATATCTGCTTCACTGATTTCTGCTCTCATAAAAGCCTGGGTTTTCTGCACGTTAACACTAGAAGCTTATTACCTCAAATGGATCAATTGAAATTGTGGGTTCACAGCTTCAATCCAGATGTGTTGGCCATTACTGAGACGTGGTTCAGAAAAAGTCTTTTGAATACTGATGTTAACCTTTCTGGTTATAACCTTTCTCGGCAAGACAGATCTTCCAAAGGTGGGGGATTGGCAATCTTTACCAAGGATCACATTCAGTGTTCGGTTGTCTCTACCAAGTCTGTCCCCAAACAATTTGATTTGCTGGTTTTAAGCATTAAACTTTCAAATAGCTCTTTGTTGACTGTTGCTGGGTGCTATCGTCCTCCATCAGCACCGGCCTGTACCCTACCTGCCCTAAGTTCTCTCCTGGCCCCTTACACTAAGTCTGAATTTGTCCTGCTAGGTTACCTAAACTGGGACATGCTTTAACCACCTGAGTCCTAAAGCAATGGGACTCCCAAAATCTTTCTCAGATGATCACCAATCCACAAGGTATGACTCCAAACACCCAGAAAAGGCTACTCTCCTCGATGTTATCCTCACAAATAATCCTGATAGGTATTAGTCTGGTGTTTTCTGTAATGACCTTAATGATCACTGTTTTACAGCCTGTGTTCATAATGGCTGCTCAGTGAAACGACCTGTCCTGATTTGTCATAGACGCTTGCTAAAAAACTTTAATGAGCAAGCCTTCCTTCATGACCTGGCCTCTGTGTAATGGTATAGAATCAGCTTGATCCCCTCTGTCGAAGACACTTGAACCTTCTTTTTTATATTTTCAGTGGTATCGTTAACAAACACGCCCCCATTAAGAAAATGAGAATTAAAAGCAGGTTCAACCCCTGGTTCGACCGTGATCTTGCAGAGTTACTCCACCTCAAGAATTGCATTTGGCGAAAGGCTCGGCACACGCATACTCAAGCTGACTTGCTATCGTTCAGGCAAATGAGAAATAAGTGCACTCAGGCTATCCGGAAGGCCAAAGTTAGTTACTTTAAGGAGCAGTTCTCTCTCTGTGGGTCTAACCCCAAGAAGTTCTGGAAAACGGTTAAAGACCTGGAGAATAAACCCTCCTCCTCACAGCTGCCCATGTCCCTTAATGTTGATGATGTGGTTATTACTGACAAGAAGAACATGGCTGAGCTCTTTAATCACCATTTCATTAAGTCAGGATTCCTATTTGACTCAGCCATTCCTCCTTGCCCGTCCAACATTTCCTCATCTCCCACCCCTTCTAATGCGACTATCCCCGATGCTATTCCATCATTTCCCCCTGCCCCGCAACAAGGTTTCTCCCTGCAGTCACTGAGTCTGAGGTGCTAAAGGAGCTCCTTAAACTTGACCCCAAAAAACCATCTGGCTCAGATGGTTTAGACCCTTTCTTCTTCAAGGTTGCTGCCCCTATCATCGCCAAGCCTATCTCCAACCTTTTTAACATGTCTCTCCTTTCTGGGGGGGTTCCCATTGCTTGGAAGGAAGCCACAGTTCATTCTTTATTTAAAGGGGGAGATCAAGCTGATCCTAACTGTTATAGGCCTATTTCTGTGTTGCCCTGTTTATCAAAAGTGTTGGAAAAACAGTCAATAATCAACTGACTGGCTTTCTTGATGTCTATAGTATTCTCTCGGGTATGCAATCTGGTTTCCGCTCAGGTTATGGATGTGTCACTGCAACCTTAAAGGTCCTGAATGATGTCACCATTGCCCATGATTCTAAGCAATATTGTGCTGCTATTTTTATTGACTTGGCCAAAGCTTTTGATACGGTAGACCATTCCATTCTTGTGGGCCGGCTAAGGAGTATTGGTGTCTCTGAGGGGTCTTTGGCCTGGTTTGCTAACTACCTCTCTCAAAGAGTGCAGTGTATAACGTCAGAAAATCTGCTGCCTCAGCCACTGCCTGTCACCAAGGGAGTACCCCAAGGCTCAACCCTAGGCCCCACGCTCTTCCCAATTTACATCAACAACATAGCTCAGGCAGTAGGAAGCTCTCTCATCCATTTATATGCAGATGATACAGTCTTATACTCAGCTGCCCCCTCCCCGGATTTTGTGTTAAATGCTCTTCAACAAAGCTTTCTTAGTGTCCAACAAGCTATCTCTACCCTTAACCTTGTTCTGAACACCTTCAAAACAAAAGGTCATGTGGTTTGGTAAGAAGAATGCCCCTCTTCCCACAGGTGTTATTACTACCTCTGATGGTGTAGAGCTTGAGGTAGTGACCTCATACAAGTACTTGGGAGTATGGCTAGATGGTGCACTGTCCTCAACACATATAAAAGATGCAGGCTAAAGTTAAATCTATACTTGGTTTCCTCCATTGTAATCGCTCCTCTTTCACCCCAGCTGCCAAACTAAACCTGATTCAGATGACAATCCTACCCATGCTAGATTACGGAGACATAATTTATAGATCGGCTGGTAAGGGTGCTCTCGAGCGGCTAATGTTCTTTACCATTCGGCCATCAGATTTGCCACCAATGCTCCTTATAGGACACATCACTGCACTCTATACTCCTCTGTAATCTGGTCATCTCTGTATACCCGTCGCAAGACCCACTGGTTGATGCTTATTTATAAAACCCTCTTCGGCCTCTCTCCCCCCTATCTGAGATATCTACTGCAGCCCACAACCTCCACATACAACACCTGTTCTGCCAGTCACATTATATGTTAAAGGTCCCCAAAGCACACATATCCCTGGGTCACTCCTCTTTTCAGTTCGCTGCAGCTAGCGACTGGAACGAGCTGCAACAAACACTCAAACTGGACAGTTTTATTTCAATCTCTCCATTCAAAGACTCAATCGTGGACACTTACTGACAGTTGTGGCTGCTTTGTGTGATGTATTGTGGTCTCTACCTTCTTGACCTTTGTGCTGTTGACTGTGCCCAATAATGTTTGTACCATGATTTGTGCTGCTACCATGTTGTGTTGCTACCATGTTGTTGTCATGTTGTGTTGCTACCATGCTGTTGTCATGTGTTGCTGCCTTGCTATGTGTAACGATCGTCTTGAGGAGAGAGATTGGACCAAGACGCAACGGGTAATGAAGACATGATGAATTTATTAAACAAGACGAAAACTAACTACACTTGATAATAAACAAAATAACAAAACGACGTAGACAGACCTGAACTGAAAAAACTTACATAAACACGCAGAACAGGAATAGACTACACAAACCGAAACAGTCCCGTGTGGCGCGACAAACACAGACACGGAAGACAATCACCCACMAACAAACAGTGAGAACATCCTACCTTAATATGGTTCTCAATCAGAGGAAATGAATTACACCTGCCTCTAATTGAGAACCATATCAGGTAACCCATTAACCAACATAGATACACATAACATAGAATGCCCACCCCAACTCACGCCCTGACCGACTAAACACATACAAAAACAACAGAAAACAGGTCAGGAACGTGACAATGTTGTTGTCTCAGGTCTCTCTTTATGTAGTGTTGTGTTGTCTCTAATGTTGTGATGTGTGTTTTGTCCTATTTTTACATTGTATTTATTTATTTATTTTAAGCCCAGGCCCCCGTCCCCGAAGGAGGCCTTTTGCCTTTTGGTAGGCCGTCATTGTAAATAAGAATTTGTTCTTAACTGACTTGCCTAGTTAAATAAAGGTTCAATAAATACTACCATACCCCGTTCAAAGGCACATAAATCTTGTGTCTTGCCCATTCACCCTCTGAATGGCATACATACACAATCCATGTCTCATGGCTTAACAATCCTTCTCTAACCTGTGTCCTCCCCTTCATCTACACTGATTGAAGCGAATTTAACAAGTGACATCAATAAGGGATCATATTCACCTGGATTCACCTGGTCAGTCTGTCATGGAAAGAGCAAGTGTTCCTAGTCTTTTGTATACTCAGTGTAGTTTTGTGGTTTTATATTTGTTATTATTTCTATTTGTTTTTTTATTTAAAATTCAGTTTAGTTTCAGTTTTTAGACCTGATTTGCTGGTTTTTATTTAGTTTTAGTTCTATACAAATACATCTTTAGTTGTTATAATATTTTTGGTTTTAGTGTTAGGGACAGAAAGCATGTGTCGGAGCATAGGAGGGGCCATTTGTGTTATATACTGTAGTTATGTGTGATTTTTGGGATGCCTCTTCTTGCCACTGGGGGCCGGGGGACAGGTGGGGGGTCAGGTCATAGGTTACTTTAGGTTAGGTTTAAATTATAAAGTCAATCTCACCAATCCAATGCTTTAAAAACAATATATATACATAAGAGTGGAGGCTGCTTAGGGGAGGACGACTCATAATAAAACCATGTGTTTGATGTATTTGATACCATTCCAACTATTCTGCTCCAGCCATTACCACGAGCCGGTCCTCCCCAATGAAGGTGCCACCAACCTCCTGTGATACATGAATACATATATACAGTACATACAGTTGAAGTCGGAAATTTACATACACTTAGGTTGGAGTCATTAACTAGTTTTTCAACCACTCCACAAATTTCTTGTTAATTAACAAACTATAGTTTTGGCAAGTACAACAATTGTTTACAGACAGATTATTTCACTTATAATTCACTGTATCACAATTCCAGTGGGTCAGAAGTTACCATACACTAAGTTGACTGTGCCTTTAAACAGCTTGGAAAATTCCAGAAAATGATGTCATGGCTTTAGAAGCTTCTGATAGGCTAATTGACATCATTTGAGTCCTGGGGATGTATTTCAAGGCCTACCTTCAAACTCAGTGCCTCTTTGCTTGACATCATGGGAAAATCAAAAGAAATCAACCAAGACCTCCACAAATCTGCTTCATCCTTGGGAGCAATTTCCAAACACCTGAAGGTACCACATTCATCTGTACAAACAATAGTACGCAAGTATAAACACCATGGGACCACGCAGCCGTCATACCGCTCAGGAAGGAGAGGAGTTCTGTCTCCTAGAGATGAACATACTTTGGTGCAAAAAGTGCAAATCTATCCCAGAACAACAGCAAAGGACCTTGTGAAGATGCTTGAGGAAACAGGTACCTATATCCACAGTAAAACGAGTCCTATATCGACATAACCTGAAAGGCCGCTCAGCAAGGAAGAAGCCACTGCTCCAAAACCGCCATAGAAAAGCCAGACTATGGTTTGCAACTGCACATGGGGACAAAGATCGTACTTTTTGGAGAATTGTGCTCTGGTCTGATGAAACAAAAATAGAACTGTTTGGCCATAATGACCATCGTTATGTTTGGAGGAAAAAGTGGGAGGCTTGCAAGCTGACAAACACCATCCCAACCGTGAAGCACTGGGGTGGCAGCATCATGTTGTGGGGGTGCTTTGCTGCAGGAGAGACTGGTGCACTTCACAAAATAGATGGCCTCATGAGGGAGGAAAATTATGTGGATATATTGAAGCAACATCTCAAGACATCAGTCAGGAAGTTAAAGCTTGGTCGCAAATGGGTCTTCCAAAGTGACCCCAAGCATACTTCCAAAGTTGTGGCAAAATGGCTTAAGGACAACAAAGTCAAGGTATTGGAGAGGCCATCACAAGCCCCGACCTAAATCCTATAGAACACTTGTGAGCGACACTGAAAAAGTGTGTGGCGACAAGGAGCCTACAACCTGACTCAGTTACACCAGCTCTGTCAGGGGAATGGCCCAAAATTCACCCAACTTTATTGGTGGAATGTCACACCTGGCCTTAGTTATCTTTGTTTTCATTATTATTTTAGTTAGGTCAGGGTGTGACATGGTGTAGTATGTGTTTTTGTATTGTCTAGGGTGTTGTATGGTTAGGGGGTTAAGTAGAGTAGAATGGTTTAGTGTTCAGTGTAGGTGTCTAGGAAAGTCTAATGGTTGCCTGAATTGGTCTCAATTAGAGAACAGCTGGTTATTGTTGTCTCTGATTGGGAGCCATATTAAGGGGCAGCCATAGGCTTTAGCTTGGTTTGTGGGTAATTGTCTATGTCTAAGTGTTTAGTGTCAGCACTTATGTTTGTATAGCTTCACGGTCGTCAGTTTTGTTATTTTGTTAGTTCATGTATAGTTGTTCGTTTCTTGTTTGTTTTCTCTCTTCTTCAATAAAAGAAGATGTATTTTGCACACGCTGCGCCTTGGTCCAATCTCTCACAGCAAGACGATCGTGACAGGGAAGCTTGTGGAAGGCTACCAGAAACGTTTGACCCAAGTTAAACAATTTAAAGGCAATGCTACCAAATACTAATTGAGTGTATGTAAACTTCTGATCCATTGGGAATGTGATGAAAGAAATAAATCATTCTCTCTACTATTATTCTGACATTTCACATTCTTAAAATATAGTGGTGATCCTAACTGACCTACGACAGGGAACTTTTACTAGGATTAAATGTCAGGAATTGTGAAAAACTGAGTTTAAATGTATTTGGCTAAGGTGTATGTAAACTTCCGACTTCAACTTTACATACATACCAATGGAGGCTGGTGGTGGGAGCTATAGGAGGACAGGCTTATTGTAATGGCTGGACTGGAATAAATGGAACGGAGTCAAATGTGGTTTCTGTATGTTTGACTCCGTTCCAATTATTCCAGTCCAGCCATTACAATAAGCCTGTCCTCCTATAGCTACTCCCACCAGCCTCCACTGATACATACATACAGTACATACATACTGTACATACAGTGGCAAGAAAAAGTATGTGAACCCTTTGTAATTAAATGGATTTCTGCATAAATTTGACCAAAAATTTGATCTTCATCTAAGTCACAACAATAGACAAACAATGTGCTTAAACTAATAACACACATTATTGTGTCACTCTAAAAGTCAGTCCACGGCAAGACAAATTGTCTATAAATGGAGAAATTTCAGCACTGTTGCTACTCTCCCTAGGAGTGGCCGTCCTGCAAAGATGACTGCAAGAGCACAGCGCAGAATGCTCAATGAGGTTAAGAAGAATCCTAGAGTGTCAGCTAAAGACTTACAGAAATCTCTGGAAGATGCTAACATCTCTGTTGACGAGTATACAACACGTAAAACACTAATCAAGAATGGTGTTCTTGGGAGGACACCATGGAAGAAGCCTCTGCTGTCCAAAAAAAAACATTGCTGCACATCTGAAGTTTGCAAAAGAGCACATGGATGTTCCACAGCGCTACTGGCAAAATATTCTGTGGACAGATTAAACTAAAGTTGAGTTGTTTGGAAGTAACACACAACACTATGTGTGGAGAGAAAAAAAGGCACAGCACACCAACATCAAAACCTCATCCCAACTGTAAAGTATGGTGGAGGGAGCATCATGGTTTGGGGCTGCCTCAGGGCCTGGACAGCTTGCTATCATCGACGGGAAAATGAATTCCCAAGTTTATCAAGACATTTTTCAGGAGAATGTAAGGCTACCTGTCTGCCAATTGAAGCTCAACCGAAGTTAGGTGATGCAACTGGACAACGACCCAAAGACAGAAGTAATTCAACAACAGAATGGCTTGAACAGAAGAAAATACATCTTCTGGAGTGGCCCAGTCAGTCTTGACCTCAACCCGATTGAGATGCTGTAGCTTGACCTCCAGAGAGCAGTTCACACCGGACATCCCAAGAGTATTGTGGAACTGAAACAGTTTTGTAAAGAGGAATAGTCCAAAATTCCTCCTGAACGTTGTGCAGGTCTGATCCGCAACTACAGAAAACATTTGGTTAAGGTTGTTGCTGCCAAAGGAGGGTCAACCTGTAATTAAATCCAAGGGTTCACATACTTTTTCCAACCTGCGCTATGAATGTTTACAACGTGTGTTCAATGAAGACATGACATTTTTTAATTGTTTGTATGTTATTAGTTTAAGCAGACTGTGTTTGTCTATTGTTGTGACTTAGATGAAGACCAGATAACATTTTATGACCAATTTATGCAGAAATCCAGGTAATTCTAAAGGGTTCACATACTTTTTCTTCCCGCTGTACATACATATAACATACAGGCTTACACTACAGACTTGTGTTCTGACCTGACAGTAAGAAAAATCGAGTTAGCTAGAGTTTTTCCCCGCTGTTAGCTAGTGATAGCTAGTGACAAAAAACTAAAACTGAACATAATTCATGATGATTTTATTTTTGAAGTCAAAGATAATAGTTTCAGTATAGTTTCGTTAATAATTTTATTTCAGTTTACAAAAAATATAAGAATTTAAGCTTACCAGTCAAGGCCATGTCAATATCAGCAGTTTTCTGGCAGGAAAACCAGCATTCACCTTTATAATATATGCCATTTAGAAGAGGCTTTTTTACATTTTAGTCACTTAGCAGACGCTCTTATCCAGAACGACTTACAGCAGTGAGTGCATATATTTTCCGTACTGGTCCCCCTTTGGAATCAAGCACAACCCTGGCCTTGCAAGTGCCATGCTCTACCAACTGCGCCACATGGGACCCAAAGCAACTTACAGTCATGCCTGCATTTATTTTAAGTAGGGGAGAGTGGGGTAAATTGAGCCATTTTTTTACATTCAGCATAACTCGGTCAATCATTCAATCAAATGTATTTATAAACCCCAAACAGCAAGCAATGCAGGTGTAGAAGCACGGTGGCTAGGAAAAACTCCCTAGAAAGGCCAGAACCTAGGAAGAAACCTAGAAGGGAACCAGGCTATGAGGGGTGGCCAGTCCTCTCTTCTGGCTGTGCGAGTGGAGATTATAACAGAACATAGCCAAGATGTTAAATGTTCATAGATGCCCAGCAGGGTCAATAAATAATAATCACAGTGGTTGTCGAGGGTGCAACAGGTCAGCACCTCAGGAGTAAATGTCAGTTGGCTTTTTCATAGCCGATCATTCAGAGTATCTCTACCGCTCCTGCTGTCTCTAGAGAGTTGAAAACAGCAGGTCTGGGACAGGTAGCACGTCCGGTGAACAGGTCAGGGTCCACATAGCCGCAGGCAGACACAGTTGAAACTGAGCAGCAGCACGGCCAGGTGGACTGGGGACAGCAAGGAGTCATCAGGGCCCAGGTAGTCCTGAGGCATGGTCCTAGGGCTCAGGTCCTCCGAGAGAGAGAGAGAGAGAAAAAGAGAGAGAGAATACTTAAATTCACACTGGACCACCGGATAAGACAGGAGAAATACTCCAGATATAACAGACTGACCCTAGCCCCCCGACACATAAACTACTGCAGCATATACTGGAGGCTGAGACAGGATGGGTCGGGAGACACGGTCAAGGGCAGTAGCTGTGCGTGGGTAAAATCACCAGGGAAGCTAAGCTCCCCCCACCCTAAAAAGCCATATTACAACCTATGTGGTGTGATAATTGCGTTGTTTGCTCTATAACCTGTTAGTTATATGCCTTGCACACATGATATATAGGCCAAAGGCCGAGACAAAATGAGAGACACAGTGGCAGAATAAATTCAACCACACCTTTGTTTCATCACAAAACCTGAAAGCAACATCTGTCCGGTGAAGTCCACAAACCATATTGCATGTAACACACAGTTACATGACCTACAGCATGGTCAAGCAAGTTAATGTTTCAGACATTTCGGAGTACTAAACAACTGTTGATTTAGAACCACGGAGAGTTACCGCAAGTCGCAAAGAAAACAGGAGCTGCCTCCACTATTCCAGCACCATTTCAATATCATCCAATCCCCTTTGCTTAGTCTAATACAGTGCCAACTAAAAGATACCAAAAACTATTTTGGTCCAATCAACCAAACCTAAATATGATGTGGCTGTCCATGGTTCTGATTTCTCTCTCTCTCTCTGTGTGTGTGTGTGTGTGTGTGTGTGTGTGTGTGTGTGTGTGTGTGTGTGTGTGTGTGTGTGTGTGTGTGTGTGTGTGTGTGTGTGTGTGTGTGTGTGTGTGTGTGTGTGTGTGTGTGTGTGTGTGTGTGCAAGTATCATTTTTTTGGGACTCACCCTACTTGTAGAGAAATGCCAATGCCATCCTCCACTCTTTCATGTTGACGAAACGGTCTATGACTGTCATATAATGCATGCTTTAAGTTTTTGTTGTCCTAGGCTACCTGGTTAAAATGCTTGCTCACTAGCCTAACTTCCTTTCATGGGTGACGATAAGCCAGCTGGTTAACATTAGCCTACTACATCTAGTCCAAATCCCTATTTCCATCCATGGCTAATTTAGGAAAGGGCCCATTTTAGCTAGCTAGCCACCAGAGGACAACGACACAACAAGATGCAACAATTCAAGTTTTTTTTGTCGTTTTGCTTTTGATGTGATTGGTGTGAAGCCAAATCCAAACTGGCTTCCCAGTTGAGCTCACTCAGTTTAGCTCAAAGCTGATTGGCTATTATTTTATATTGTTTTTTATCAAGGGAGGCCAAATGCTCTCTGGCGTTCAATGCTACGGCGGCAACAATTTCATACCCTTTTTGACCATACAGCCATACAAAAGTGGTTTCTTAGCATAACTTACCCCGGGTATGGGTTAAGTTGAGCCATGGGACAGAGTAAATTAAGCTGCCTACACATTTTTTTACTTAATGAAATATTACCATTACCTTTTAAAACCATTTCCCAAACACAATTCAACGCAATCACAATGCTTTTTTGCCTTTAATACTTTTAAGCAACTTTTAACACAGGCTTAACAAATAACAAACCCTTTGAACTTTTTTGGAAACACTTACTGTTTGTTTTTTTACCTAATTTGCTTACCACTTTTTCCATGTGGATTCTTACTTCACAGACTCCATGAAATGATTACCTTTTCCTAAATATTTATTAAAATCATTAATTTTGTGATTGATTTCCTAGAAACAATGGTGGCTCAACTTACCCCACTCTCCCCTAGGTGCCATAATCTAATAAATCTGTCAAGGTACTGCTGCTATTCTGATGTAAACCTCTCTTGCCACATCGAAACAATTAACCATTTCGAATTAAGAAAAATACTTTAATTCATAGCAGAGAAGCTGTAAGAACAGCTTTAACATTGTAGGCCTATCTGCTTTTGGCATCATAGTGCTATACTCAGAGCCAATTCATTAGAACTGTCACAAGGTAGTAGCAATCGTGAAAACAGTTGACGCTGTGAAATTTGTCCCTCTTCTCTTTCCTTACATTAGCTAGCTAGCTAGTAGTCAGTGTTTTGGTTAAATGCATGCAAAAGTGGTCCCTCCAGAGAAAAGCTCAAGTGATTGTATCTTCATATATTTCAGACAGTTCGTGTGAGCTCTTCTACAAGAACATTAGCAGGAAGCACGGTAAACTCAGATAGCTTGCTAGCCAACTTTTTGCAAGAAGTTAACGTTAGACCGGTTTCTGTAAACAAAACCTAGCTAGCTAGCGAACGTTCGCTAGCAATTAAGCAACTAACGTTAGCCAGAGAGACCACATCGTCGGGTCTCTGGCTAGGAAACAACCAAAGAAGTACTACCTAGCTAGTTGGTTATCTTTAGAGATGAAAGGGCCAACATAAATGACAGAATACTGTCATTAGTCGACCGTTTGTTTGTAGAATAGGCTATAATGTGTTCAAATGCTATTATGTAGTTAGCATATGCCTCTAGCGTTATCTAGCTAGCTAACTTGTTGTGTTGTGGAGGAATAGCTAGGCTAACTGAACATGACTGTATAACTCCAGATAGACTACTGAATGGCATAGTCGTATTTTTTTTCTTTACTGCCATGTCCTTTTTCTTTGTGTTCAATTGTAATGTAGTGTGTCATCCTCCTTACGATTTATTGGATGTAGTGCTATGAGTTATATATTGCTTCCCAATATATTGTTTCTTTGAATCAAGTAGGCAATCGTTGTAAATTAACGTGAAACTAAATAAGTGTCCCTTTCTAGGACAAGGTCATCTGACCGCTCACAGTGGAGAGAGGTCAAGGGTTATTGCAATTCTAAAGAGAAACAATTTCGTTAAGTCTGTAGCTATTACTGCCTGTATAGAACTTCATTGTGTGTTTATGATTCACAACACACTGGCCTTACTCTTCCCCTTGTCACTGTAAGAAATATTTGCTATATGTAGATGTATGTCTTTTTTTACACTGAACAAGAATTGACCTTTTAAGGGACAATAAAGATCTAGGCAATTGAATGGAATTATTCAGCATCTCTGTCATACACCCACAGACGTGCTGCCCTATGTGATCAGTAGGGTTGACACTTGTTTTGCTACGCCTGGTTTAGACTGTTGTCTGAAGGATTTTCATAATTCCACCGAGTAAGTTGGTAACCCTAATGAGGAGAGCAATGAAAAGTGTAGAAGTTAACATTGATTTTAGTTTATTTTTATTTTTTTCAGCAAGTGTGAAGACCATGGTGGTGAATCTCTGCCTGCCACATTTCAAGACCACCATCCAGTGTGACAAGGTACAAAACATTTTACATTGCGTTAGGATTGTATGGACCGGAGCTGACATTATCCCCCCTTCCATGGGTCGTTTTCTAGCATTGGTTCAATGTGTCGGCTAACAATCTGAACAAAGGTTGTATGCTTTAAAAAAAAAAAAATCTAAATATAATTTAACCTTTAACTAGGCATGTCAGTTAAGAACAAATTCTTATTTACAATGACGGCCTACCCCGGCCAAACCCTAACGATGCTGGGCCAATTGTGCGCCGCCCTATGGTTATGCTATGGGTATGCTCAGCCAGTCAATGCAAATGGGGGGGATGCTTCTAAGTAAAACATCTAAAATGAGCATTCTTATTGGAAAAGTTCAGATACCCGCTTTCCTCTTGAGTGCGAACCTGGCATCCAGCTGACAAAGCCACTTTTTATTTTTGTCTCGTCTCACCCTCTTGTCCTTCTTTAATACATCTGTGGTCATGTTCTGTCTTCTGGGTTTTATGGAGAGGAGGAAAAAGAGCTAGGGTGAGAGATGTGCGCTAGAATGAGAGGAAGAGGTTGGAAGGAGAGGGGCAAGTGTGGGAGGTTGAATCACAGCTGACCTTGCTCTGTTCCTCGCTTTGTATTATAGGCTGAATGAAACTCTATTGGCTAGTCCTTATTATTGTTCTGGGAGTGACTCTTCATCCTTTTCACTCTCCTCTTTTACCTCTCCCTCTCTCCTTTCATTCTCCACCTCTCCTTTTTGCCCTTCCTGTCTCCTCTTTCCCTTACCTCACTTTACCCCTCATAACTTCTCTCTTTGACCCTACCTCTCTCTCTCCTCCTCCTTTCCATCCCTCTCCCCTTCCCTACTCTTCACCCCTCTCTCTCCTCTCTTCTTTTCCCGCTCTCCCTCATCTAGCTGTGTGCAGATGGGTATGACGTCACCAACCTCCTATCGGCTGACCCAGCAGTCCGGAGGCGGGGTTTTAAGCTGGAGTACTTCCTTCGGCCACCCGTTCAGGTGAGCTGACGCTCTAGAATATTTAGAGATTAATCTTATGACATCACTGTTCTATTCTTCATCTCGTTCTAGAGAAGTGGTCATTTTGGGTGTGTGTCTGTCTAATCTTCCCTTTATCTGACCCTAGGTGACACTGCAGTTTGGTTTCCAGGTGGAAGTGTGTCGGGTGGATGTGGAGCTGTGGCCCTGGGGGATGGACCGTGGACAGGCCTGCAAGAGGCTGGAGATCAGCACCAGCTCTGATCCCCCACTCCCTCACAACCACAGCCTAGAGCAGGGCCAAAGTCAGGTCCAACAAGGCCAAGAGAAGGGCCAGCAATGGGACCAAGCCAAGGCCCAATTCAAAGGCCACCAATGGAGCCTCCAGGCCCAACAATGGAGCCAACAAGGCCAGGAGAAGAGCCAGCAATGGGCCCAACGTGGCCAAACTCAGAGTCACATAGACACCAGCCAGGGGGATTTCCGTCTAGTGGGACGCTGTGAACTAAGAGAAGAGACCCATGTCAGTTTCTCCCATCCCTGTTTCCGCCCGCGCCCTCCCTTCCCCTCCCTGCCACCGCCCCCCCGAGAGGGGTGTAGACAAGAGGAGCTGTGGAGCAGGGGGCCGCTCTCACTAGGCTCTGTGAAGCAGCTCCGTGTGTCAGTGCCGTACGGTGCGGGTGCCTCCGCGATGGGGCTCAAGGCACTGGCAGTGTGGGGGCTACCTTCTCGCTGCTGTCCTCCAGAGGAGGCGGAGAGGGTGAGAATAGCACATGAGAATGCTACCCTGAGACCAGCGCCACAGCTTAGCCACTTGGCATCAGCGCAGCCTTCACCTGTCGTTCAACCACAGCCACTGTCACAGACGACAACAGCAACTAGGTAAAGTGTGTATTAAATGCTGACTGTTTTCAACACAATATATGATGCAAGGTGAATTGTAATTCTGGTCCTCAATTCAAAGGCACGATCTCTGGTACGATAATAATGTTCTGTATTTTTCTCGGTCCAACCCCCCTCCCAGCCTCCTGCAGGTCCCTGAGGATTTCCTGGACCCCCTGACCCAGGAAGTGATGCTGCTCCCTATGCTGCTGCCCAGCGGAGTGTCTGTGGACAGCTCCACTCTGGAAGAGTACCAGAGGAGGGAGGCTACCTGGGGTCGTGTCCCCAACGACCCCTTCACCGGTGTACCCTTCATCCCTGAGGCACAGGCCCTCCCCAACCCCCACCTGAAGAGCCGCATCGACCGCTTCCTGCTTCAGACAGGGTTAGAGGTCAGGGAGGGGATGGTGGGGAGGCAGGTCCAGGGGGAGAGTCCGCACACCTCCAGGCTCATACCCCCACAGAGGACTGGGGACAGTGGGGACTCTGCTGTCACTACTGCTGCTGCTGCTATAGAGTCAGCCAACCACCAGGGTGCACTTAGCAGGAACAGTGGGACTCTCACACAGACTACCCAAAAACGTGCAGAAAGTGTAAATACTGAGAGGAGCCACTCTACACAGCACAGGGGAACCGGAGCTTTTAACAACAGGGTGAAGAATGGGAATGGGAAGGACCGGTGTGCTGGTAAAGTTGGTTGTAAAGAAGGGGTAGTGGATAGAGTGAGTCCCCAGGATGGAGGGCCAGATTTGGGGAGTAGGAGGAAGAGAGAGCTGGAGGTTTGGGCCACTCTGATCCGCTCTAAGGGAAAGGGTGAGCCCCCCGCGGCCAAAGCAGCCTCTGCTAGTGCTGGTCACGCCAAGGAGCTACTTCCTGACTCGAAAAGACTAAGAACAGACACAAACTCCACTATCTCCACAGGTAAGTGGTAAACTGGTGTAGACAATTCAAAAAGCGTGAGAGCAAAACATCAAGGCATTCATTCTCTTGCTAGTTCAAAGGCCTTTATTGAAGGTTGGTTCTATCAAATATTTGAATGTGTCACTCATGAGTGTTGCTGTGTTATTCCTTTTGTTCCAGCCACCGTTCCCAGCGGTAGCTCCCATGAGCATTGCTCGTCTGCCAGTCTAGACCATGAGCAGCGTTTGTCTGCCAGTCTAGACCAGGCCCTTCTCTCAGCCCTGCAGGGCCGACCCTCCTTTACCTCCTACACCTCCCAAACCCCCCAGGTCCAACACAAACACACAGACACACCCGCTGACACCCCAACAGGTAGGAGCAGCGGCTAGTGGCTGGTATGAATATGGCTAAGATGTATCTTTTCCTCTGAGTAATCACTGATCTGACAAGGAAAAACAATTCAGTGGAATCCTGTTTTTTCTCTTCTCCAATCCCGTTCAGAAAAGTGATTACTTCAATTAAAATAGAATGGCTGTAATGCTTTTATAAGGTTTTCCATCAACTTCGGGGTTGAGAGTACGAATGAATGACGGGGAAAAGTATTGAGTTGGCTAGTCATTAGTTGAACGAGTTAGATGGTTAAGTAGTGGGATGTTGCCTAGTTACCAGGGAGAAAGACACTTAAAACATAGAGAGGCAGTCCAACGGCAGGCTTTTCAGGCCTACTACACTACCAAGGTCTTTCAGTTTGTTATTTTCACCTACAGTATGTGTGCAGAGATGGGTCAAGATGGGTCTTTCTTTATACTGGATCCTCTGCGACTTGCCATAAAAGCGTTATTTCCATTGCTGTAATTCCTGTAGTTTGTTGTTAGCCTTTTTTCAATAATGTTTCAGTTGTTGGAGAGTGAATACAGTGGTCTGTGAGAGAGAAAATAAAAACTGAACAGATACTCATTCAAGGTTATATGTACTGCTCAATACATGTTCTCTTTCTCTCCTTCACCCTCTATAGCTTTTCCTATTTCTCTCCTTCCCCCCCTTCTCTCTCCCCTTCCCTTTCTCTCTCTCCCAGGTGAGAACAGGTGTGGTTCGTGTTCCTGCTCTCTGTCCGTCTACTCGACCTCTCCGTCAGCATACCGCCTGCCCTGTGGTCACTTCCTGTGCCGCCCCTGCCTACACAGGAAGTCCCGCCCACTTGTCACCACAGCAATGCCCAATCACATCCTATGTCCCACCTGCAATATCCCTGCCTCTTCCAGTAACATAACGCGCGTGCATCACTGAATGAAAAAATGTGTGGCATTAACCACTGAACAACCCTACTCACTGAAAACATGTGTGTTGTTAACCACCACCGGACTCCCACTCACTGTACATGCCTGTGCTCTTCACTGCAACTGTGAGGGGTGGACATTGGACGAAACAGATTGCAATGGGACTCTTTATTATCCCTTGGGCCTTGATAAACAAATCCACCTGTCTTGTGCTGCCCCTCTACCCCACTCCCCAACAGAAGTCATTAAAACGTTTACAGACTAAACTGCTTAAATGTATGTTTTTTTGGTTTATTAATTGTGGCGATGTGGGTCGTACTTGCACCCAAGTGTCATAACTTAAGGAGAGTGTGTCTCTGTTTCTGCTTTATCTAACTTGTCTTGCTAAACAAGGCAATAGTGTAGCGTCACAGCAAGGGCCGCAGCCTTTTGTCAGCTGCCGTTGTATAGATTGATCAGCGAGGAATAGAAAAGTGTGTTGAGTCACAAAGAAAGGTTGGGGGAGATGGAGAATGAGAGAGAACAGAGTGGTCCAAGGTTGCTGTATCTGAGTGGCCAGTACAGAAAAACCTCTTTGCTGATCCTGCCCCCACCCCCCTGTTTTCAAGATTCAAAATATATTTTGCCACAATAGTCTCAAACATAAAGACAAAAATGTTTAATTGACAGGGACTTCATACGTAGGTAATTTAAAGCAACTTCATAGGTGAATACATTTATCTATACTATTCTCCCTCTCATTCTCTTCTCTTCGGCCTTTTCACATTTGGGCAAAAGTCCGTCCTCTCCTCCGTGACCCGGAAGCCGAAAAGTGGTCGAGGAAAATTTCAATACGATGGGAGAGTGTCTTCCCCCCCCTCGATAACCACCTTTCATCGAGGATAGTCGTGTATCCTACCCGAGTCCTTCGTAGAAGAGTTTTGAAATCTGCCACATCCCGTTTGAATAAGCTATTGTTTTGTAAGAGAAGGACATGTAAATGTTAAAAATTATAAGTAGCATGTTTTTATCTAGAAAATGTAGTGCGCAACTAACTTTGTTTTTATAATTTTACACAGTTATTTTGGGATCCACCCTGTAAAAGTAATTTGCTTGATGACGCACGAGTGGAGGAGAGTCTCATTTCATATTTTCGTCCACTTTCTCTCGATTTACCTTTTTCAAATGTGAGAGAGGACGGAGCAGAGGACGCATGAGTTCAGCTAATCCAGTTGAGGGAAAGGCCCTTGCCTTCTCTATTCCTCTCATCCGTCTCATTGTAAGGACCCTTGAGTTGGTTGCTGAAGGCTAAAACACTTCAAATCTCCAGGCAATCGATGAAGAGTGAGAGGTAGAGAAAGAGTGACAGTGAACAGAGTGGTCCCAAGGCTGACGTGTCATTGTGAGGGAACAAAGCAGAACCATGTGCTGAACTGACCACTGGAGGCCTGCACTAGATCAACATCCCTCTGCTCCCTCTCCTCCTTTCTACCATCTCAACTGACAGAAGGAGGCCAGTACAACATGGAACTTCTCTACACCTGTTTATTCAATCCAATTCAGTTGTATACTTTATTTATTCTACAAGGGCCAATTGTGTTATACAAATCTGGGAAGAAAGCACTGGACATTTTGTGATCCTGGACATTTTGTGATCCTGAGGCGAAAGAAACGCACACCTATTTAGGCGAGGTGCTGGCTAGCGGAGTAGAACACTTTAAAAAATAAAGGAGAACCGCACACTCTCGGAGCTGATGCAAAAATATTTATGCCCAACGTTTTGAAAGACAAGCTGTCTTCATCAGGTTATAATGACAAACACTCCGAGATGACTCATTTGTATAGTGTCAAAAGACACACACAGGTGTCTGTAATCATAGCCAGTTGTGGCCTGATATCATTGGTTAATTATCATATATTAAAATAGCATACAAAAAACATAAATGGATAGCGTACGATCATAGATACAATTTGGCTACATAAGCCTACAAACATTTACAATAGCAAAATCACAAGAATGGCTTCAGATCAAAGTTTACGTTGAGACCATTTTGTGATCCCCACACTGCAATCCTTACAAAGTATAGGAGTTAGGAAGTTGAGGTTGCAAGGGCAACGTAAAGCTGGACAAGTGTCTTGTCCCTGGTTCTCTGTAATGAGTGGCTTGGTAGACAGCAATGCTGGTGTTCTTTCTCTCTCTCTCACTGACACTCATTTTGGGGTTACATGGGCAGAATTGGAGATTGTTTATTTACTAAACATTGAGATCTTAAGGTCTATGCAGACAGACGCCAGTCAAACTAATCTTCAACAGTACACAAATTATGTGTACTGCTGTTATGAGGCTGATAGGCTACAATATATATATATATATTTTTTAAACATGCTCTCACATGTAAACATTCCTTTGAACCACCTCAACCACATACTCTTGAAAGTATAGCAGAATGAGGTACTGTACTTATAATGTATAGACCTGTTTTTACGAAGGTATCTTGAAGTGATTTTCTACTTATCAGAGGACCAGCCTCAACTCCCTATCACTCTCGGGAAGATAACAAGAACACAGTTACCCTCCTACTAAGCATCGTTTGCCCTTTTGTATTTCTGAACAATCTGCCTGCTTAATTTCATTTGCTATTTACAAGTTAATCAGCAACATAATGACAGTTTATAAGGAGAACACAAACCTAAGCATGCATCAAGACACTCATCTAGAATACAATAATTAATCTGATCATTTAAATGTCAGTTTGAGATGCAAATCTATATTGGCAGACATGGTTTGCTTCTTCAGTCATCAATAAATAGAAACACATCTCGAAGGGAAACTTATTTGTCACATTGTCCATGGAACACAGTCGCTGTGGTATCATGTTTAAGTCTGTTTTACCTCTTGGACTAAAGTAGTTTATTAAGGAAAACTTTAGAAATATGCCATATAAATACCTAAACAATGATTATGCAATGATATTTTGTTGAAATAAAAACATACTTTTTCCCCCCACTGGGCACAGACGTTAATTCAACGTCTATTCCACATTGCTTCAAATGACGAGGAAACAACGTTGATTCAACCAGTGTATGCCCAGTGGGTTGCTTTCATGCCACCTAGCTACCACATACAGGTAACTTCCAACATAAAGGAAACCTCAACATCAAGTGTTTACAAACCTCAGGTGAGCGCATCAGTAGTGGCTGTACTGCAGCCCACCTCCAGGAGACGGCGCGGTCGGTCCACTTGATCCGGCTGATCCCTCACAAGTTAAAAGTAAAATAATGGAATTAAGGAATATATAAGTATTAGGATGAGCAATGTCAGAGTGGCATCACTGCGCGTTTCGGGAGGAGTTTCATCCCGGGGGGTATCACCATAGTGAAAAATTCCATGTAATTTCTCAGATTTATGCCTTTTGTCTGTTTCTTCTGCGTTTCATATTTGTTTTATCAATTCATGTATGAGCTGTGCCAAGAGTTTCCTCTTGAAGGAGAATAAATGTGATTCTGATTCTACATCTGGTGTATTAGAAGCAATTATTGGTACCATGGTTGTGTTCAATTTTTTTTTTTTTTTACACTAAGATTGACCAGGAAGATTAAAATGTTATATTCACTATAGTGGGGGATCCTGTTTTCTGCTAATAATGCCTGCAGTACAGCTGTCGGCCTTGAACTTCCATGCAGTCGTTCTCCCCTGGCGCGACACCATTCTTCCACAAGAAATTCCATAATTTTGTGTTTTGTTGATGGTGGTGGAAAACACTGTCTCAGGCGCCGCTCCAGAAGTGTTCAATTGGGTTGAGATCTGGTGACTGAAACTGCCATGTCACATGGTTAACATCGTTTTCATGCTCATCAAACCATTCAATGACCACAGACCAATAGTGGCCTGCCCAGCCTTTTTATACATGACCCTAAGCATAATGAGATGTTAATTGCTTAATTAACTCAGGAACCACACCTGTGTGGAAGCACCTTCTTTCAATATAGGCAACTTTATCCCTCATTTTTTCACGTGTTTCCATTATTTTGGCAGTTACGTGTACATGAATAATTCATAAAAATTAAACCAGATTAGTATACATGCAGTTTTGAATACAGACTAGATGTTTTCTTCTGCCAGGTTCAAAGCTCTCTTTTGTTGCTCAGATAATTTAGAATTTTGGATGCAAAGACAGACACTGTGTGACGTCTCTTTCTCTTCCCTCTCCCTTTCCCTCTCATTCCCTTGTTCTCTCTTTCTATTAACTTCAACCCTCTCCAAGCTCTGTGGTGTCCTGAAAACAAGTGACCACCTCCATCCTTCTATTCGTAGGGTCATACAGTCAAGGCCATTATGTGCCAGTTGTATAGACTACCTTGGCCAGGCAGTGCCTATACATCCCACCCCTGCACTGAATGTTCTGCTATCTAGCTATCCGAACTGGTTATCTTTGGCTCTGTCCAGAAACATTGAAACAACCTCTAGCCCCTAGCCCCTAACCCCCAGGCCCTTGTGCATGGCTTTGACTTATGCCAATCTAAAAAGGATTGGATAGGTACAGTGTTTCCCCTAGGATGTTCTTCAGCAGCAGTGGCAGAGGTAGCGGGGCATTTTTGGGGTTAACGACTGTGAGAAGGTCACTTGTGGTGGGACATTCTACACCAAAATGCATGAAAATGTTGTTTTCTTCCTTTGAAACTCATCTGAAAATCGAGGACAATTTCATTTTATCTATTGATCTCAATGACATCACCAGACAATTCTATGTTAACCCCAAAAATGATTTAGCTAGTGTAACTTTACTGTATCTTAGCTAACAATTATTACAGCAATGTGGAGCTACAGGTGGCCTATAGGCTACATGAAGTTCCGGGGATACGTGTTGTTTCCAAACAGGGCACTGTCTGTCTGCCTAACATTATTGAACAAATTGTTTATTTCTGTTTTATACAACGGGTGGATCTAATCCTGAGTGGTCTTTACCTTTCTCCTTCCTTCTAAATGTGGGCAACCTACAACTCTCAAAGAACATGCAACAACACCATCCTAAAATCAGAGGCAAAACAGAAAAGGAATAGGAAAAACTCAATTGAAAGGACATCATGGTGGCTAGGTTATGCCACACGGGAAGGACAAAGACAAAAAGTCTAACTGAATTGAGAAGCAAAATAGAATGTGGTATGGCTTAGGCTAATGTTAATTTGTAGGGTACTAGGGGGTAACTAGCCCCCCCTAAGATCGATGTCTAATTGCAAACACAAAACAGCAACGCTTGGGGAAAAAATGGTATGTGGATGAAGGTCATGCTTAGGCAAATTAACAATAAAGAGAAATAAATTGCTAAATGACTTAAATGTAAATGTAAATGATAAATAGCTACAGTTTACACTTTGTTGTTGTTTTTAGAAATGGGGTGTTTTTTAAAAGAACCGGGGGTAACTTAGCCAGTACCGGGTTGCCAGTAACCCCTGTAGAAGATTATGGCATAGGGTTTCACACAAGTGTGTTAAAATCCATTTTATGGGTGGGGTTTAAATTCTTTAGTATGTAATACTTAGAAGCTAAGTCTAGTTGTCTAATTTGAATTATTTTTATAAAATATGGGGGGGAAATGGTGTTGCACATGTCACCATTAAAATCCGCAGTATAAGGAGATTTTATGTAAAGTTCCTCTTTTTAACTCACCTGCACATTCATTTTATTTGTTCTTTCTCCTTTCTTCCTTTTCCATACAGTCCATTATGTACAATTGCACTAAATATTATTTGAATAATGCAAGATTTTAAATCCCAGCCATCTTTAAAATTACATTCAGGAGCAAAAGGTTTTCAATAGTTGTTTTTAATTAATGTAAAAAAAGATTAAATGTAATATTGGAATGAATTATACAGTTCCTTGGGAAAGTATTCAGACCACTTGACATTGACGTTACAGCCTTATTCTAAAAATGATTAAATCGTTTTTTCCCCTAATCAATCTGCACACAATATCCCATTATGACAAAGCAAAACCAGAATTTTTTACATTTTTGCCAATTTATAAAAGAAATGTAATATGAAATATCATAATTTACATAAGTATTCACACCCTTTACTCAGTACTTTGTTGAAGCACCTTTGGAAGCGATTACAGTCATGAGACTTCTTGGGTATGATGCTACAAGCTTGGCACACCTACAGTTGAAGTCGGAAGTTTACATACACCTTAGCCAAATACATTTAAACTCAGTTTTTCACAATTCCTGACATTTAATCCTAGTAAAAATTCCCTGTCGTAGGTCAGTTAAGATCACCACTTTATTTTAAGAATGTGAAATGTCAGAATAATAGTAGAGAGAATGATTTATTTCAGCTTTTATTTCTTTCATCACATTCCCAGTGGGTCAGAAGTTTGCATACACTTATTTAGTATTTGGTAGCATTGCCTTTAAATTGTTTAACATGGGTCAAACGTTTCGGGTAGCCATCCACAAGCTTCCCACAATAAGTTGGGTGAATTTTGGCCCATTCCTCCTGACAGAGCTGGTGTAACTGAGTCAGGTTTGTAGGGCTCCTTGCTCGCACACACTTTTTCAGTTCTGCCCACAAGTGTTCTATAGGATTTAGGTCAGGGCTTTGTGATGCCCACTCCAATACCTTGACTTTGTTGTCCTTAAGACATTTTGCCACAACTTTGGAAGTATGCTTGGGGTCATTGTCCATTTGGAACACCCATTTGCGACCAAGCTTTAACTTCCCAACTGATGTCTTGAGATGTTGCTTCAATATATCCTCAATATATCCACATAATTTTCCTCCCTCATGAGGCCATCTATTTTGTGAAGTGCACCAGTCTCTCCTGCAGCAAAGCACCCCCACAACATGATGCTGCCACCCCAGTGCTTCACAGTTGGGATGGTGTTCGTCAGCTTGCAAGCCTCCCCCTTTTTCCTCCAAACATAACGATGGTCATTATGGCCAAACAGTTGTATTTTTGTTTCATCAGACCAGAGGACATTTCTCCAAAAAGTACGATCTTTGTCCCCATGTGCAGTTGCAAACCATAGTCTGGCTTTTTTGGGGCGGTTTTGGAGCAGTGGCTTCTTCCTTGCTGACCGGCCTTTCAGGTTATGTCGATATAGGACTCGTTTTACTGTGGATATAGATACTTCTGTACCTGTTTCCTCCAGCATCTTCACAAGGTCATTTGCTGTTGTTCTGTGATTGATTTGCACTTTTCGCACCAAAGTACGTTCCATTCTAGGAGACAGAACTCGTCTCCTTCCTGAGCGGTATGACGGCTGCGTGGTCCCATGGTGTTTATACTTGCGTACTATTGTTTGTACAGATGACGTGGTACCTTCAGGCGTTTGGAAATTGCTCCCAAGGATGAACCAGACTTGTGGAGGTCTACAATTTTTTTCTGAGGTCTGATTTCTTTTGATTTTCCCCTGATGTCAAGCAAAGAGGCACTGAGTTTGAAGGTAGACCTTGAAATACATCCACAGGTACACCTCCAATTGACTCAAATGATGTCAGTTAGCCTATCAGAAGCTTCTAAAGCCATGACATAATTTTCTGTAATTTTCCAAGCTGTTTAAAGGCACAGTCAACTTAGTGTATGTAAACTTCTGACTCACTGGAATTGAGATACAGTGAATTATAAGTGAAATAATCTGTCTGTAAACAATTGTTGGAAAAATGACTTGAGTTTTTCCCATTCTTCTATACAGATCCTCTCAAGCTCTGTCAAGTTGGATTGGGAGCGTTGCTGCACAGCTATTTTCAGGTCTCTCCAGAGATGTTTGATCGGGTTCAAGACCGAGCTCTGGCTGGCTGGGCCACTTTGGCTGGGCCGTTCATCTTTCCCTCAACCCTGACTAGTCTCCCAGTCCCTGCCACTGAAAAACATCCCCACAGCATAATGCTGCCACCACCATGCTAACAAAATGTGGAAAAAGTCAAGGGGATTGAATACTTTCCGAAGGCACTGTAACTAATAACATTATATAATATTGGAATATAACATTTAATAACAATAACTCATAACCTGTTGAGGATAGAGGGCGCTATTTACACTTTGGGGGAAAATCGTGCCCAATTTAAACGGCCTCGTACTCTATTCTTGCTCGTACAATATGCATATTATTATTACTATTGGATAGAAAACACTCTCTAGTTTCTAAAACCRTTTGAATTATATCTGTGAGTAAAACAGAACTMATTTTGCAGCAAACTTCCTKACAKGAAGTGGAAAATCTGAAATCGATGCTCTGTTCTAGGGCCTGCCTATAAATGTGCTTGATATTTATTAGTATACATGCACTTCATACGCCTTCCACTAGATGTCAACAGGCAGTGAGAGAAGAAATGGAGTGTATAACATCATCTGAGGTCGAATAAAAGCTCTTGGCATGACGTGACCCCAATTTCCTGTTTTCTGGAACGCGAGAGAAGTGACCTGGTATTGCCTTCTGTAAAGCTGTCGTTATAGACGACTAATATCTCCGGCTTTGATTTTATTTGATACATGTGACAATATCATCGTAAAGTATGTTTTTTCAATATAGTTTTATTAGATTATTGAAWTTTTTTTGGGACGTTAGGCGTGTTGCTTTGTCTGCGTATGTTCAGGAAGGAGAGCTTCGCGCCACTTTGCTAGCTTTCCGTGCTAATTGACTGGAGAAGAGGACATTCTAAATCCAAACAACGATTGTTCTGGACAAAGGACCCCTTGTACAACATTCTGATGGAAGATCATCAAAAGTAGGACCCATTTTATGATGCTATTTCATATATCTGTCGAACATGTGAACTAGTAGWTTGCGCCCAGATTTTGGGCACGCTCTCGCMATAACGTAAACTGCATGTCGTAATGAAGTTATTTTTAGAATTCTAACACGGCGATTGCATTAAGAACTAGTGT
>NC_036855.1:34971855-34974038 GCF_002910315.2 Salvelinus sp. IW2-2015
CACAATGTATAACCACTGATTTCAGCTCTAAATATGCACATTTTCGAACAAAACATAAGTGTATGTATAACCTGATGTTATAGGACTGTCATCTGATGAAGCTTATCAAGGTTAGTCAAAAATTATATATCTTTTGCTGGTTTGTTACGATCGCTAACTTTTGCTGCTGGTAAATGGCTTGTGTTTCTGGCTATTGTGGTAAGCTAATATAATGCTATATTGTGTTTTCGCTGTAAAACACTTAAGAAATCGGAAATATTGTCTGGAATCACAAGATGCCTGTCTTTCATTTGCTGTACACCATGTATTTTTCAGAAATGTTTTATGATGAGTATTTAGGTATTTGACGTTGGTGTCTGTAATTACTCTGGCTGCTTCGGTGCTATTTCTGACGGTAGCTGTGATGGTAGCTGCAATGTAAAACTGATTTATAGCTCAAATATGCAAATTCTTCGAATAAAACATAGATTTATTGAATAACATGTTATAAGACTGTCATCTGATGAAGTTGTTTCTTGGTTAGTTTGGTTGGTTCTTGGTTAGTAAGGTTGGCTTTGTGCATGCTACCTGTGCTGTGAAAAATGTCTGTCCTTTTTTGTATTTGGTGGTGAGCTAACATAAATATATGTGGTGTTTTCGCTGTAAAACATTTTAAAAATCGGACATGTTGACTGGATTCACAGGATGTGTATCTTTCATTTGCTGTATTKGACTTGTTAATGTGTGAAAGTTAAATATTTCTCAAAAATATTTTTTGAATTACGCGCTCTGCCTTTTCAGTGGAATGTGGGAGGAGTTCCGCTAGCGGAACGCTGGGGCTAGACAGGATAACTGAGTTACTGAGTCATAACTCATTCATTAAATGTAACATTGTGGCAACTCTTGTTCTCTGCTATTGTATGACTCTAATTTGTAAATCGGTCACAAATAAAGCTATCCCCAGTAAAATTGGAGCACAACTCATGAGCCTGCTCACTTCACTTTACTTCACTTCACTTCACTTCACTTCACTGCTCACACCTAATCCAGTCCCCACCCGTGACTGATAACAGGAGGAGAGATTTTGAAAAGCTCTCTCTGAAAACCTGCCCAGGGACTTCAGTTGAAAATTAGCCGACTGGCTAAAACCGGCACTGTTAATGAAATGTTGATTAATAAAAATTAACAAGAAACTCAAAAACGTAGCTAGCTATCTAGCTATATGACATAAAAAGCTATGTAAAATAGCTAAAAGGCTATAAAGTAGCATTTAGTGTAAAACTGTCAGTCATAAGTGGAAACATTTACAACTGCAATTAAGTTGCTTTATCTTTTTTTAATGTATTTTCCCTCAGACGATCTGGTAGTAATATTGCTAGCTAGCACTCCTAGCAGCTTATGCTAACTAGCTAGCTGGCTAGCATTTACTGCTAGTGAAGTTGCTAGCTAGAAAGTTAGCATAAAGTAGGCGAGTTGCCCCCAACACACTCATCCAACATCCTGCTTTACAAAAAAATTATCTACATTTTCCTCTCTAAACAAGTGGATTATTTATGTTAAGGCTTTCCTACTTGTACATTTATAAATATATATATAGATCTAACTTCATTGGACTATAACTACAACTTTTTAAAATTTGATTTAAAAAAAATCAACTTACCACAAAATCATTTTGTTGAAATATCTCCAAAAGTTGTGATGACACAGAGGACATTTTTTGTTGAGCAAGAGCAGTGGCAGCCAGGGAAAGTGTTGGGGAAATAATTTGGTGACATCTTGTGGTCTTAATGTGAATTACAGGGGGGGTGGCAGTTACCCCTGGGGGCTAGTTACCCCCTAGTACCCTAACTCCATCACTAGAGGCAAATGTAAGAAAAAACTCTGACGTCAAACAACTTTGAATAACAAACCCATCCCATATAAGTAACGGATAGCATCGAATATCTGTCAGTCATCAGTGAAGCAGCAAGAGGAATATAGGCGCGCTTTTTCTGCACAATTGCAATGCCACATTCCACGCTTCTACTGTGCGTCATCGGACTCCTAGCGTTCTCCTCTGCGTGCTACATCCAGAACTGTCCCAGAGGCGGGAAGCGCGCGTTACAGGACACCGGCACCAGACAGGTAGGCCTACGTTACAGACTGTTCTATTTTCCGAGTCCTCTTTTTAGGCTATATAGGCTATGCTTCAAAGGTAATTACTT